>NC_135022.1:4522962-4851087 GCF_051020955.1 Megalopta genalis
CAAATGAAAAAATGAGAAAATGAAAAAATGAACAAATGAACAAATGAACAAATGAACAAATGAACAAATGAACAAATGAACAAATGAACAAATGAACAAATGAACAAATGAACAAATGAACAAATGAACAAATGAACAAATGAACAAATGAACAAATGAACAAATGAACAAATGAAGAAATGAACAAATGAACAAATGAAAAAATGAAAAAAATGAACATATGAGCAAACGAACAAATGAACAAATGTGCGAATAGACAAATGAACGAATGAACAAATAAACACATGAACAAATGAACAAATGAACAAATGAACAAATGAACAAATGAACAAATGAACAAATGAACAAATGAACAAATGAACAAATGAACAAATGAACAAATGAACAAATGAACAAATGAACAAATGAACAAATGAACAAATGAACAAATGAACAAATGAACAAATGAACAAATGAACAAATGAACAAATGAACAAATGAACAAATGAACAAATGAACAAATGAACAAATGAACAAATGAACAAATGAACAAATGAACAAATGAACAAATGGACAAATGAACAAATGAACAAATGAACAAATGAACAAATGAACAAATGAACAAATGAACAAATGAACAAATGAACAAATGAACAAATGAACATATGAACATATGAACAAATGAATAAATGAACAAATGAACAAATGAACAAATGAACAAATGAACAAATGCACAAATGCACAAATGAACAAATGAACAAATGAAAAAATGGACAAATGTACAAATGAACGAATGAACAAATGAACAAATGAACAAATGAACAAATGTACAAATGAACAAATGAACAAATGAAAAAATGAACAAATGAACAAATGAACATATGAACAAATGAACAAATGAACAAATGAACAAATGAACATATGAACAAACGAACAAATGAACAAGATGAGAAATGAACAAATCAACTATTGAACCAACGAAGAAATGAACAAATTAAAATATTGAACAAATGAACAAATGAACAAATGAAAAAATGAAAAAAATGAACATATGAGCAAACGAACAAATGAACAAATGTGGGAATAGACAAATGAACGAATGAACAAATAAACACATGAACAAATGAACAAATGAACAAATGAACAAATGAACAAATGAACAAATGAACAAATGAACAAATGAACAAATGAACAAATGAACAAATGAACAAATGAACAAATGAACAAATGAACAAATGAACAAATGAACAAATGAACAAATGAACAAATGAACAAATGAACAAATGAACAAATGAACAAATGAACAAATGAACAAATGAACAAATGAACAAATGAACAAATGAACAAATGAACAAATGAACAAATGAACAAATGAACAAATGAACAAATGAACAAATGAACAAATGAACAAATGAACAAATGAACAAATGAACAAATGAACAAATGAACAAATGAACAAATGAACAAATGAACAAATGAACAAATGAACAAATGAACAAATGAACAAATGAACAAATGAACAAATGAACAAATGAACAAATGAACAAATGAACAAATGAACAAATGAACAAATGAACAAATGAACAAATGAACAAATGAACAATCGAACAAATGAACAAATGAACAAATGAACAAATGAACAAATGAACAAATGAACAAATGAACAAATGAACAAATGAACAAATGAAAAAATGAGAAAAATGAACATATGAGCAAACGAACAAATGAACAAATGTGCGAATAGACAAATGAACGAATGAACAAATGAACAAATGAACAAATGAGCGAATAGACAATCGCACAAATGAACAAATGAACAAATAAACAAATGATCAAATGAACAAATGAGCAAAATGTGCAAAAGGAACAAACGAACAAACGAACAAACCTAACAAACGAACAAACGAACAAACGAACAAACGAACAAACGAACAAACGAACAAACGAACAAACGAACAAATGAACAAATGAACAAATGAACAAATGAAAAAAATGAACAAATGAATAAATGAACAGATGAACAAATGAACAAATGAACAAACGAACAAATGAACAAATGAACAAATTAACAAATGAACAAATGAACAAATGAACAAATGAACAAATGAACAAATGAACAAATGAACAAATGAACAAATGAACAAATAAACAAATGAACAAATGAACAAATGAACAAATGAACAAATGATCAAACGAACAAACGAACAAACGAACAAACGAACAAACGAACAAACCTAACAAACGAACAAACGAACAAACGAACAAACGAACAAACGAACAAACGAACAAATGCACAAATGCACAAATGAACAAATGAACAAATGAACAAATGAACAAATGAACAAATGAACAAATGAACAAACGAACAAATGAACGAATGAACTAGTGAACAAATGAACAAATGAACAAATGAACAAATTAACAAATGAACAAATGAACAAATGAACAAATGAACAAATGAACAAATGAACAAAATAATCAAAAGGAACAAATGAACAAACGAACAAATGAACAAACGAACAAATGAACAAACGAACAAATGAACAAATGAACAAATGAACAAATGAACAAATGAACAAATGAACAAATGAACAAATGAACAAATGAACAAATGAACAAATGAACAAATGAACAAATGAACAAATGAACAAATGAACAAATGAACAAATGAACAAATGAACAAATGAACAAATGAACAAATGAACAAATGAACACATGAACACATGAACAAATGAACAAATGAACAAACGAACAAATGAACAAATGAACAAATGAGCGAATAGGCAAATGAACGAATGAAAAAATGAGCGAATAGACAATCGCACAAATGAACAAATGAACAAATGAACAAATGAACAAATGATCAAATGAACAAATGAGCAAAATGAGCAAAAGGAACAAACGAACAAACGAACAAACCTAGCAAACGAACAAACGTACAAATGAACAAATGAACAAATGAACAAAATAAGCAAAAGGAACAAATGAACAAACGAACAAATGAACAAACGAACAAACGAACAAACGAACAAACGAACAAACCTAACAAACGAACAAACGAACAAACGAACAAACGAACAAACGAACAAACGAACAAACGAACAAACGAACAAACGAACAAACGAACAAATG
Organism: Megalopta genalis; assembly: GCF_051020955.1. Taxonomy (NCBI): domain Eukaryota; kingdom Metazoa; phylum Arthropoda; class Insecta; order Hymenoptera; family Halictidae; genus Megalopta; species Megalopta genalis. Next base: position 4,526,074 of record NC_135022.1, read on the forward strand.
CACAAATGCACAAATGAACAAATGAACAAATGAACAAATGAATAAAACGAACAAATGAACAAATGAACTAGTGAACAAATGAACAAATGAACAAATGAACAAATGAACAAATTAACAAATGAACAAATGAACAAATGAACAAATGAACAAATGAACAAATGAACAAATGAACAAATGAACAAAATAAGAAAAGGAACAAATGAACAAACGAACAAATGAACAAACGAACAAATGAACAAATGAACAAATGAACAAATGAACAAATGAACAAATGAACAAATGAACAAATGAACAAATGAACAAATGAACAAATGAACAAATGAACAAATGAACAATTGAACAAATGAACAAATGAACAATTGAACAAATGAACAAACGAACAAATGAACAAACGAACAAACGAACAAATGAACAAATGAACAAATGAACAAATGAACAAATGAACAAATGAACAAATGAACAAATGAACAAATGAACAAATGAACAAATGAACAAATGAACAAATGAACAAATGAACAAATGAACAAATGAACAAATGAACAAATGAACAAATGAACAAATGAACAAATGAACAAATGAACAAGTGAAAAAATGAACAAATGAACAAATGAACAAATGAACAAATGAACAAATGAACAAATGAACAAATGAACAAATGAACAAATGAACAAATGAACAAATGACCAAATGAACAAATGAACAAATGAACAAATGAACAAATGAACAAATGAACAAATGTACAAATGAACAAATGAACAAATGAACAAATGAACAAATGAACAAATGAACAAATGAACAAATGAACAAATGAACAAATGAACAAATGAACAAATGAACAAATGAACAAATGAACAAATGAACAAATGAACAAATGAACAAATGAACAAATGAACAAATGAACAAATGAACAAATGAACAAATGAACAAATGAACAAATGAACAAATGAACAAATGAACAAATGAACAAATGAACACATGAACACATGAACAAATGAACAAATGAACAAACGAACAAATGAACAAATGAACAAATGAGCGAATAGGCAAATGAACGAATGAAAAAATGAGCGAATAGACAATCGCACAAATGAACAAATGAACAAATGAACAAATGAACAAATGATCAAATGAACAAATGAGCAAAATGAGCAAAAGGAACAAACGAACAAACGAACAAACCTAGCAAACGAACAAACGTACAAATGAACAAATGAACAAATGAACAAAATAAGCAAAAGGAACAAATGAACAAACGAACAAATGAACAAACGAACAAACGAACAAACGAACAAACGAACAAACCTAACAAACGAACAAACGAACAAACGAACAAACGAACAAACGAACAAACGAACAAACGAACAAACGAACAAACGAACAAATGCACAAATGCACAAATGAACAAATGAACAAATGAACAAATGAACAAATGAATAAAACGAACAAATGAACAAATGAACTAGTGAACAAATGAACAAATGAACAAATGAACAAATGAACAAATTAACAAATGAACAAATGAACAAATGAACAAATGAACAAATGAACAAATGAACAAATGAACAAATGAACAAAATAAGAAAAGGAACAAATGAACAAACGAACAAATGAACAAACGAACAAATGAACAAATGAACAAATGAACAAATGAACAAATGAACAAATGAACAAATGAACAAATGAACAAATGAACAAATGAACAAATGAACAAATGAACAAATGAACAAATGAACAATTGAACAAATGAACAAATGAACAATTGAACAAATGAACAAACGAACAAATGAACAAACGAACAAACGAACAAATGAACAAATGAACAAATGAACAAATGAACAAATGAACAAATGAACAAATGAACAAATGAACAAATGAACAAATGAACAAATGGACAAATGAACAAATGAACAAATGAACAAATGAACAAATGAACAATCGAACAAATGAACAAATGAACAAATGAACAAATGAACAAATGAACAAATGAACAAATGAACAAATGAACAAATGAACAAATGAACAAATGAACAAATGAACAAATGAACAAATGAACAAATGAACAAATGAACAAATGAACAAATGAACAAATGAACAAATGAACAAATGAACAAGTGAACAAATGAACAAATGAACAAATGAACAAATGAACAAATGAACAAATGAACAAATGAACAAATGAACAAATGAACAAATGAACAAATGAACAAATGAACAAATGACCAAATGAACAAATGAACAAATGAACAAATGAACAAATGAACAAATGAACAAATGTACAAATGAACAAATGAACAAATGAACAAATGAACAAATGAACAAATGAACAAATGAACAAATGAACAAATGAACAAATGAACAAATGAACAAATGAACAAATGAACAAATGAACAAATGAACAAATGAACAAATGAACAAATGAACAAATGATCAAATGAACAAATGAACAAATGAACAAATGAACAAATGGACAAATGAACAAATAAACAAATGAACAAATGAACAAATGAACAAAGGAACAAATGAACAAAGCAACAAATGAACAAATGAACAATTGAACAAATGAACAAATGAACAAATGAACAAATGAACAAATGAACAAATGAACAAATGAACAAATGAACAAATGAACAAATGAACAAATGAACAAATGAACAAATGATCAAATGAACAAATGAACAAACGAACAAACGAACAAACGAACAAACGAACAAACCTAACAAACGAACAAACGAACAAACCTAACAAACGAACAAACGAACAAACGAACAAACGAACAAACGAACAAACGAACAAACGAACAAACGAACAAATGCACAAACGAACAAACGAACAAACGAACAAACGAACAAACGAACAAACGAACAAACGAACAAACGAACAAACGAACAAATGCACAAATGCACAAATGAACAAATGAACAAATGAACAAATGAACAAATGAACAAATGAACAAATGAACAAATGAACAAATGAACAAATGAACAAATGAACAAATGAACAAATGAACAAATGAACAAATGAACAAATGAACAAATGAACAAATGAACAAATGAACAAATGAACAAATGAACAAATGAACAAATGAACAAATGAACAAATGAACAATTGAACAAATGAACAAATGAACAAATGAACAAATGAACAAATGAACAAATGAACAAATGAACAAATGAACAAATGAACAAATGAACAAATGAACAAATGAACAAATGAACAAATGAACAATCGAACAAATGAACAAATGAACAAATGATCAAATGAACAAATGAACAAATGAACAAATGAACAAATGAACAAATGAACAAATGAACAAATGAACAAATGAAAAAATGAACAAATGAACAAATGAACAAATGAACGAATGAACAAATGAGCAAATGAACAAATGAGCAAAATGAGCAAAATGAACAAATGAACAAATGAACAAATGAACAAATGAACAAATGACCAAATGAACAAATGAACAAATGAACAAATGAACAAATGAACAAATGAACAAATGAACAAATGAACAAATGAACAAATGTACAAATGAACAAATGAACAAATGAACAAATGAACAAATGAACGAATAAACAAATGAACGAATGAACGAATGAACAAATGAACAAATGAACAAATGAACAAATGAACAAATGAACAAATGAACAAATGATCAAATGAACAAATGAACAAATGAACAAATGAACAAATGAACAAATGAACAAATGAACAAATGAACAAATGAACAAATGAAAAAATGAACAAATGAACAAATGAACAAATGAACGAATGAACAAATGAGCAAATGAACAAATGAGCAAAATGAGCAAAATGAACAAATGAACAAATGAACAAATGAACAAATGAACAAATGACCAAATGAACAAATGAACAAATGAACAAATGAACAAATGAACAAATGAACAAATGAACAAATGAACAAATGAACAAATGTACAAATGAACAAATGAACAAATGAACAAATGAACAAATGAACGAATAAACAAATGAACGAATGAACGAATGAACAAATGAACAAATGAACAAATGAACAAATGAACAAATGAACAAATGAACAAATGAACAAATGAACAAATGAACAAATGAACAAATGAACAAATGAACAAATGAACAAATGAACAAATGAACAATCGAACAAATGAACAAATGAACAAATGATCAAATGAACAAATGAACAAATGAACAAATGAACAAATGAACAAATGAACAAATGAACAAATGAACAAATGAAAAAATGAACAAATGAACAAATGAACAAATGAACGAATGAACAAATGAGCAAATGAACAAATGAGCAAAATGAGCAAAATGAACAAATGAACAAATGAACAAATGAACAAATGAACAAATGACCAAATGAACAAATGAACAAATGAACAAATGAACAAATGAACAAATGAACAAATGAACAAATGAACAAATGAACAAATGAACAAATGAACAAATGAACAAATGAACAAATGAACAAATGAACAAATGAACAAATGAACAAATGAACAAATGAACAAATGAACAAATGAACAAATGAACAAATGAACAAATGAACACATGAACACATGAACAAATGAACAAATGAACAAACGAACAAATGAACAAATGAACAAATGAGCGAATAGGCAAATGAACGAATGAAAAAATGAGCGAATAGACAATCGCACAAATGAACAAATGAACAAATGAACAAATGAACAAATGATCAAATGAACAAATGAGCAAAATGAGCAAAAGGAACAAACGAACAAACGAACAAACCTAGCAAACGAACAAACGTACAAATGAACAAATGAACAAATGAACAAAATAAGCAAAAGGAACAAATGAACAAACGAACAAATGAACAAACGAACAAACGAACAAACGAACAAACGAACAAACCTAACAAACGAACAAACGAACAAACGAACAAACGAACAAACGAACAAACGAACAAACGAACAAACGAACAAACGAACAAACGAACAAATGCACAAATGCACAAATTAACAAATGAACAAATGAACAAATGAACAAATGAATAAAACGAACAAATGAACAAATGAACTAGTGAACAAATGAACAAATGAACAAATGAACAAATGAACAAATTAACAAATGAACAAATGAACAAATGAACAAATGAACAAATGAACAAATGAACAAATGAACAAATGAACAAAATAAGAAAAGGAACAAATGAACAAACGAACAAATGAACAAACGAACAAATGAACAAATGAACAAATGAACAAATGAACAAATGAACAAATGAACAAATGAACAAATGAACAAATGAACAAATGAACAAATGAACAAATGAACAAATGAACAATTGAACAAATGAACAAATGAACAATTGAACAAATGAACAAACGAACAAATGAACAAACGAACAAACGAACAAATGAACAAATGAACAAATGAACAAATGAACAAATGAACAAATGAACAAATGAACAAATGAACAAATGAACAAATGGACAAATGAACAAATGAACAAATGAACAATCGAACAAATGAACAATCGAACAAATGAACAAATGAACAAATGAACAAATGAACAAATGAACAAATGAACAAATGAACAAATGAACAAATGAACAAATGAACAAATGAACAAATGAACAAATGAACAAATGAACAAATGAACAAATGAACAAATGAACAAATGAACAAATGAACAAATGAACAAATGAACAAATGAACAAATGAACAAGTGAACAAATGAACAAATGAACAAATGAACAAATGAACAAATGAACAAATGAACAAATGAACAAATGAACAAATGAACAAATGAACAAATGAACAAATGAACAAATGACCAAATGAACAAATGAACAAATGAACAAATGAACAAATGAACAAATGAACAAATGTACAAATGAACAAATGAACAAATGAACAAATGAACAAATGAACAAATGAACAAATGAACAAATGAACAAATGAACAAATGAACAAATGAACAAATGAACAAATGAACAAATGAACAAATGAACAAATGAACAAATGAACAAATGAACAAATGATCAAATGAACAAATGAACAAATGAACAAATGAACAAATGGACAAATGAACAAATAAACAAATGAACAAATGAACAAATGAACAAAGGAACAAATGAACAAAGCAACAAATGAACAAATGAACAATTGAACAAATGAACAAATGAACAAATGAACAAATGAACAAATGAACAAATGAACAAATGAACAAATGAACAAATGAACAAATGAACAAATGAACAAATGATCAAATGAACAAATGAACAAACGAACAAACGAACAAACGAACAAACGAACAAACCTAACAAACGAACAAACGAACAAACCTAACAAACGAACAAACGAACAAACGAACAAACGAACAAACGAACAAACGAACAAACGAACAAACGAACAAATGCACAAACGAACAAACGAACAAACGAACAAACGAACAAACGAACAAACGAACAAACGAACAAACGAACAAACGAACAAATGCACAAATGCACAAATGAACAAATGAACAAATGAACAAATGAACAAATGAACAAATGAACAAATGAACAAATGAACAAATGAACAAATGAACAAATGAACAAATGAACAAATGAACAAATGAACAAATGAACAAATGAACAAATGAACAAATGAACAAATGAACAAATGAACAAATGAACAAATGAACAAATGAACAAATGAACAAATGAACAATTGAACAAATGAACAAATGAACAAATGAACAAATGAACAAATGAACAAATGAACAAATGAACAAATGAACAAATGTGCGAATAGGCCAATGAACGAATGAACAAATGAACAAATGAACAAATGAACAAATGAACAAATGAACAAATGAACAAATGAACAAATGAACAAATGAACAAATGAACAAATGAACAAATGAACAAATGAACAAATGAAAAAAATGAACAAATGAATAAATGAACACATGAACAAATGAACAAATGAACAAACGAACAAATGAACAAATGAACAAATTAACAAATGAACAAATGAACAAATGAACAAATGAACAAATGAACAAATGAACAAATGAACAAATGAACAAATGAACAAATGAACAATCGAACAAATGAACAAATGAACAAATGATCAAATGAACAAATGAACAAATGAACAAATGAACAAATGAACAAATGAACAAATGAACAAATGAACAAATGAAAAAATGAACAAATGAACAAATGAACAAATGAACGAATGAACAAATGAGCAAATGAACAAATGAGCAAAATGAGCAAAATGAACAAATGAACAAATGAACAAATGAACAAATGAACAAATGACCAAATGAACAAATGAACAAATGAACAAATGAACAAATGAACAAATGAACAAATGAACAAATGAACAAATGAACAAATGAACAAATGTACAAATGAACAAATGAACAAATGAACAAATGAACAAATGAACGAATAAACAAATGAACGAATGAACGAATGAACAAATGAACAAATGAACAAATGAACAAATGAACAAATGAACAAATGAACAAATGAACAAATGAACAAATGAACAAATGATCAAATGAACAAACGAACAAACGAACAAATGAACAAACGAACAAACGAACAAACCTAACAAACGAACAAACGAACAAACGAACAAACGAAGAAGCGAACAAACGAACAAATGAACAAATGAACAAATGAACAAATGAACAAATGAACAAATGAACAAATGAACAAACGAACAAATGAACAAATGAACAAATGAGCGAATAGGCAAATGAACGAATGAACAAATGAGCGAATAGACAATCGCACAAATGAACAAATGAACAAATGAACAAATGATCAAATGAACAAATGAGCAAAATGTGCAAAAGGAACAAACGAACAAACGAACAAACCTAACAAACGAACAAACGAACAAACGAACAAACGAACAAACGAACAAACGAACAAACGAACAAACGAACAAACGAACAAACGAACAAACGAACAAACGAACAAACGAACAAACGAACAAATGAACAAATGAACAAATGAACAAATGAAAAAAATGAACAAATGAATAAATGAACACATGAACAAATGAACAAATGAACAAACGAACAAATGAACAAATGAACAAATTAACAAATGAACAAATGAACAAATGAACAAATGAACAAATGAACAAATGAACAAATGAACAAATGAATAAAATAAACAAATGAACAAATGAACAAATGAACAAATGATCAAACGAACAAACGAACAAACGAACAAACGAACAAACGAACAAACCTAACAAACGAACAAACGAACAAACGAACAAACGAACAAACGAACAAACGAACAAACGAACAAACGAACAAACGAACAAATGCACAAATGCACAAATGAACAAATGAACAAATGAACAAATGAACAAATGAACAAATGAACAAACGAACAAATGAACAAATGAACTAGTGAACAAATGAACAAATGAACAAATGAACAAATGAACAAATTAACAAATGAACAAATGAACAAATGAACAAATGAACAAAATAAGCAAAAGGAACAAATGAACAAACGAACAAACGAACAAATGAACAAACGAACAAATGAACAAATGAACAAATGAACAAATGAACAAATGAACAAATGAACAAATGAACAAATGAACAAATGAACAAATGAACAAATGAACAAATGAACAAATGAACAAATGAACAAATGAACAAATGAACAAATGAACAAATGAACAAATGAACAAATGAACAAATGAACAAATGAACAAATGAACAAATGAACAAATGAACAAATGAACAAATGAACAAATGAACAAATGAACAAATGAACAAATGAACACATGAACACATGAACAAATGAACAAATGAACAAACGAACAAATGAACAAATGAACAAATGAGCGAATAGGCAAATGAACGAATGAAAAAATGAGCGAATAGACAATCGCACAAATGAACAAATGAACAAATGAACAAATGAACAAATGATCAAATGAACAAATGAGCAAAATGAGCAAAAGGAACAAACGAACAAACGAACAAACCTAACAAACGAACAAACGAACAAACGAACAAACGAACAAACGAACAAACGAACAAACGAACAAACGAACAAACGAACAAACGAACAAACGAACAAACGAACAAAAGAACAAACGAACAAACGAACAAACGAACAAACGAACAAACGAACAAACGAACAAACGAACAAACGAACAAATGAACAAATGAACAAATGAAAAAAATGAACAAATGAACAAATGAACACATGAACAAATGAACAAATGAACAAACGAACAAATGAACAAATGAACAAATTAACAAATGAACAAATGAACAAATGAACAAATGAACAAATGAACAAATGAACAAATGAACAAATGAACAAATGAACAAATGAACAAATGAACAAATGAACAAATGAACAAATGATCAAATGAACAAATGAAGAAACGAACAAACGAACAAACGAACAAACGAACAAACCTAACAAACGAACAAACGAACAAACGAACAAACGAACAAACGAACAAACGAACAAACGAACAAATGCACAAATGCACAAATGAACAAATGAACAAATGAACAAATGAACAAATGAACAAATGAATAAAACGAACAAATGAACAAATGAACTAGTGAACAAATGAACAAATGAACAAATGAACAAATGAACAAATTAACAAATGAACAAATGAACAAATGAACAAATTAACAAATGAACAAATGAACAAATGAACAAATGAACAAATGAACAAATGAACAAATGAACAAAATAAGAAAAGGAACAAATGAACAAACGAACAAATGAACAAACGAACAAATGAACAAATGAACAAATGAACAAATGAACAAATGAACAAATGAACAAATGAACAAATGAACAAATGAACAAATGAACAAATGAACAAATGAACAAATGAACAAATGAACAAATGAACAAACGAACAAATGAACAAACGAACAAATGAACAAATGAACAAATGAACAAATGTGCGAATAGGCCAATGAACGAATGAACAAATGAACAAATGATCAAATGAACAAATGAACAAATGAACAAATGAACAATCGAACAAATGAACAAATGAACAAATGAACAAATGAACAAATGAACAAATGAACAAATGAACAAATGAACAAATGAACAAATGAACAAATGAACAAATGAACAAATGAACAAATGAACAAATGAACAAATGAACAAATGAACAAATGAACAAATGAACAAATGAACAAATGAACAAATGAACAAATGAACAAATGAACAAATGTGCGAATAGGCCAATGAACGAATGAACAAATGAACAAATGAACAAATGAACAAATGAACAAATGAACAAATGAACAAATGAACAAATGAACAAATGAACAAATGAACAAATGAACAAATGAACAAATGAACAAATGAACAAATGAACAAATGGACAAATGAACAAATGAACAAATGAACAAATGAACAAATGAACAAATGAACAAATGTACAAATGAACAAATGAACAAATGTACAAATGAACAAATGAACAAATGAACAAATGAACAAATGAACAAATGAACAAATGAACAAATGAACAAATGAACAAATGAACAAATGTACAAATGAACAAATGAACAAATGTACAAATGAACAAATGAACAAATGAACAAATGAACAAATGTACAAATGAACAAATGTACAACTGAACAAATGAACAAATGAACAAATGAACAAATGAACAAATGAACAAATGAACAAATGAACAAATGAACAAATGAACAAATGAACAAATGAACAAATGAACAAATGAACAAATGAACAAATGAACAAATGAACAAATGAACAAATGAACAAACGAACAAACGAACAAACGAACAAATGAACAAATGTACAAATGAACAAATGAACAAATGAACAAATGAACATATGAACAAATGAACAAATGAACAAATGAACAAATGAACAAATGAACAAATGAACAGATGAACAAATGAACAAATGAACAAATGAACAAATGAACAAATGATTAAATGAACGAATGAACAAATTGGCGAATAGACAATCGAACGAATGAACAAATGAACAAATGAACAACTGAACAAATGAACAAATGAACAAATGAACAAATGAACAAATGAACAAATGAACAAATGTACAAATGAACAAATGAACAAATGTACAAATGAACGAATGAACAAATGAACAAATGAACAAATGTACAAATGAACAAATGTACAACTGAACAAATGAACAAATGAACAAATGAACAAATGAACAAATGAACAAATGAACAAATGAACAAATGAAAAAATGAACAAATGAACAAATGAACAAATGAACAAATGAACAAATGAACAATTGAACAAATGAACAAATGAACAAATGAACAAATGAACAAATGAACAAACGAACAAACGAACAAATGAACAAATGAACAAATGAACAAATGAACAAATGAACAAATGAACAAATGAACGAATGAACAAATGAACAAATGAACAAATGAACAAATGAACAAATGAACAAATGAACAAATGAACAAATGAACAAATGAACAAATGAACAAATGAACAAATGAACAAATGAACAAATGGACAAATGAACAAATGAACAAATGGACAAATGAACAAATGAACAAATGAACAAATGAACAAATGAACAAATGAACAAATGTACAAATGAACAAATGAACAAATGTACAAATGAACAAATGAACAAATGAACAAATGAACAAATGAACAAATGAACAAATGAACAAATGAACAAATGAACAAATGTACAAATGAACAAATGAACAAATGTACAAATGAACAAATGAACAAATGAACAAATGAACAAATGTACAAATGAACAAATGTACAACTGAACAAATGAACAAATGAACAAATGAACAAATGAACAAATGAACAAATGAACAAATGAACAAATGAACAAATGAACAAATGAACAAATGAACAAATGAACAAATGAACAAATGAACAAATGAACAAATGAACAAATGAACAAATGAACAAATGAACAAATGAACAAATGAACAAATGAACAAATGAACAAACGAACAAATGAACAAATGAACAAATGAACAAATGAGCGAATAGGCAAATGAACGAATGAACAAATGAGCGAATAGACAATCGCACAAATGAACAAATGAACAAATGAACAAATGAACAAATGAACAAATGAGCAAATGAGCAAAATAAGCAAAAGGAACAAATGAACAAACGAACAAATGAACAAACGAACAAATGAACAAATGAACAAATGAACAAATGAACAAATGTACAAATGAACAAATGTACAACTGAACAAATGAACAAATGTACAAATGAACAAATGTACAACTGAACAAATGAACAAATGAACAAATGAACAAATGAACTAATGAACAAATGAACAAATAAACAAATGAACAAATGAACAAATGAACAAATGAACAAATGAACAAATGGACAAATGAACAAATGAACAAATGAACAAATGAACAAATGAACAAATGAACAAATGAACAAATGAACAAATGAACAAATGAACAAATGAACAAATGAACAAATGAACAAATGAACAAATGAACAAATGAACAAATGAACAAATGAACAAATGAACAAATGAACAAATGAACAGATGAACAGATGAACAAATGAACAAATGAACAAATGAACAAATGAACAAATGAACAAATGAACAAATGAACAAATGAACAAATGAACAAATGAACAAATGAACAAATGAACAAATGAACAAATGAACAAATGAACAAATGAACAAATTAACAAATGAACAAATGAACAAATGAACAAATGAACAAATGAACAAATGAACAAATGAACAAATGAACAAATGAACAAATGAACAAATGAACAAATGAACAAATGAACAAATGAACAAATGAACAAATGAACAAATGAACAAATGAACAAATGAACAAATGAACAAATGAACAAATGTGCGAATAGGCCAATGAACGAATGAACAAATGAACAAATGAACAAATGAACAAATGAACAAATGAACAAATGAACAAATGAACAAATGAACAAATGAACAAATGAACAAATGATCAAATGAACAAATGAGCAAAATGTGCAAAAGGAACAAACGAACAAACGAACAAACCTAACAAACGAACAAACGAACAAACGAACAAACGAACAAACGAACAAACGAACAAACGAACAAACGAACAAACGAACAAACGAACAAACGAACAAATGAACAAATGAACAAATGAACAAATGAAAAAAATGAACAAATGAATAAATGAACACATGAACAAATGAACAAATGAACAAACGAACAAATGAACAAATGAACAAATTAACAAATGAACAAATGAACAAATGAACAAATGAACAAATGAACAAATGAACAAATGAACAAATGAACAAATGAACAAATGAACAAATGAATAAAATAAACAAATGAACAAATGAAGAAATGAACAAATGATCAAACGAACAAACGAACAAACGAACAAACGAACAAACGAACAAACCTAACAAACGAACAAACGAACAAACGAACAAACGAACAAACGAACAAACGAACAAACGAACAAACGAACAAATGCACAAATGCACAAATGAACAAATGAACAAATGAACAAATGAACAAATGAACAAATGAACAAATGAACAAATGAACAAACGAACAAATGAACAAATGAACTAGTGAACAAATGAACAAATGAACAAATGAACAAATGAACAAATGAACAAATGAACAAATGAACAAATGAACAAATGAACAAAATAAGCAAAAGGAACAAATGAACAAACGAACAAACGAACAAATGAACAAACGAACAAATGAACAAATGAACAAATGAACAAATGAACAAATGAACAAATGAACAAATGAACAAATGAACAAATGAACAAATGAACAAATGAACAAATGAACAAATGAACAAATGAACAAATGAACAAATGAACAAATGAACAAATGAACAAATGAACAAATGAACAAATGAACAAATGAACAAATGAACAAATGAACAAATGAACAAATGAACAAATGAACAAATGAACAAATGAACAAATAAACAAATGAACAAATGAACAAATGAACAAAGGAACAAATGAACAAATGAACAAATGAACAAATGAACAAATGAACAAATGAACAAATGAACAAATGAACAAATGAACAAATGAACAAATGAAAAAATGAACAAATGAACAAATGAACAAATGAACAAATGAACAACTGAACAAATGAACAAATGAACAAGTGAACAAATGAACAAATGAGCGAATAGGCAAATGAACGAATGAACAAATGAACAAATGAACAAATGAACAATTGAACAAATGAACAAATGAACAAGTGAACAAATGAACAAATGAACAAACGAACAAACGACCAAACGAACAAATGAACAAATGAACAACTGAACAAATGAACAAATGAACAAATGAACAAATGAACGAATGAACAAATGAACAATTGAACGAATGAACAAATGAACAAATGAGCGAACGAACAAATGACCAAATGAACAAATGAACAAATGAACAAATGAACAAATGAAAATATGAACAAATGAACAAATGAACAAATGAACAAATGAACAAATGAACAGATGAACAAATGAACAAATGAACAAATGAACAAATGAACAAATGATTAAATGAACGAATGAACAAATTGGCGAATAGACAATCGAACGAATGAACAAATGAACAAATGAACAACTGAACAAATGAACAAATGAACAAATGAACAAATGAACAAATGAACAAATTAACAAATTAACAAATTAACAAATGAACAAATGAACAAATGAACAAATGAACAAATGAACAAATGGACAAATGAACAAATGAACAAATGAACAAATGAACAAATGAACAAATGAACAAATGAACAAATGAACAAATGAACAAGTGAACAAGTGAACAAATGAACAAATGAACAAATGAACAAATGAACAAATGAACAAATGAACAAATGAACAAATGAACAAATGAACAAATGAACAAATGAACAAATGAACAAATGAACAAATGAACAAATGAACAAATGAACAAATGAACAAATGAACAAATGTACAAATGAACAAATGAACAAATTGGCGAATAGACAATCGAACGAATGAACAAATGAACAAATGAACAACTGAACAAATGAACAAATGAACAAATGAACAAATGAACAAATGAACAAATTAACAAATTAACAAATTAACAAATGAACAAATGAACAAATGAACAAATGAACAAATGAACAAATGGACAAATGAACAAATGAACAAATGAACAAATGAACAAATGAACAAAGGAACAAATGAACAATTGAACAAATGAACAAATGAACAAATGAACAAATGAACAAATGAACAAATGAACAAATGAACAAATGAACAAATGAACAAATGAACAAATGAACAAATGAAAAAATGAACAAATGAACAAATGAACAAATGAACAAATGAACAAATGAACAACTGAACAAATGAACAAATGAACAAGTGAACAAATGAACAAATGAGCGAATAGGCAAATGAACGAATGAACAAATGAACAAATGAACAAATGAACAAATGAACAATTGAACAAATGAACAAATGAACAAATGAACAAATGAACAAATGAACAAACGAACAAACGACCAAACGAACAAATGAACAAATGAACAAATGAACAAATGAACAAATGAACAAATGAAAAAATGAACAAATGAACAAATGAACAAATGAACAAATGAACAAATGAACAAATGAACAAATGAACAAATGAACAAATGAACAAATGAACAAATGAACAAATGAACAAATGAACAAATGAACAAATGAACAAATGAACAAATGAACAAATGAACAAATGATCAAATGAACAAATGAACAAATGAACAAATGAACAAATGAACAAATGAACAAATGAACAAATGAACAAATGAACAAATGAACAAATGAACAAATGAACAAATGAACAAATGAACAAATGAACAAATGACCAAATGAACAAATGAACAAATGAACAAATGAACAAATGAACAAATGAACAAATGTACAAATGAACAAATGAACAAATGAACAAATGAACAAATGAACAAATGAACAAATGAACAAATGAACAAATGAACAAATGAACAAATGAACAAATGAACAAATGAACAAATGAACAAATGAACAAATGAACAAATGAACAAATGAACAAATGATCAAATGAACAAATGAACAAATGAACAAATGAACAAATGGACAAATGAACAAATAAACAAATGAACAAATGAACAAATGAACAAAGGAACAAATGAACAAAGCAACAAATGAACAAATGAACAATTGAACAAATGAACAAATGAACAAATGAACAAATGAACAAACGAACAAATGAACAAATGAACAAATGAACAAATGAACAAATGAACAAATGAACAAATGAACAAATGAACAAATGATCAAATGAACAAATGAACAAACGAACAAACGAACAAACGAACAAACGAACAAACCTAACAAACGAACAAACGAACAAACCTAACAAACGAACAAACGAACAAACGAACAAACGAACAAACGAACAAACGAACAAACGAACAAACGAACAAACGAACAAATGAACAAATGCACAAACGAACAAACGAACAAACGAACAAACGAACAAACGAACAAACGAACAAACGAACAAACGAACAAACGAACAAATGCACAAATGCACAAATGAACAAATGAACAAATGAACAAATGAACAAATGAACAAATGAACAAATGAACAAATGAACAAATGAACAAATGAACAAATGAACAAATGAACAAATGAACAAATGAACAAATGAACAAATGAACAAATGAACAAATGAACAAATGAACAAATGAACAAATGAACAAATGAACAAATGAACAAATGAACAAATGAACAATTGAACAAATGAACAAATGAACAAATGAACAATCGAACAAATGAACAAATGAACAAATGATCAAATGAACAAATGAACAAATGAACAAATGAACAAATGAACAAATGAACAAATGAACAAATGAAAAAATGAACAAATGAACAAATGAACAAATGAACAAATGAACAAATGAACGAATGAACGAATGAACAAATGAGCAAATGAGCAAATGAACAAATGAGCAAAATGAGCAAAATTAACAAATGAACAAATGAACAAATGAACAAATGAACAAATGACCAAATGAACAAATGAACAAATGAACAAATGAACAAATGAACAAATGAACAAATGAACAAATGAACAAATGTACAAATGAACAAATGAACAAATGAACAAATGAACGAATAAACAAATGAACAAATGAACGAATGAACAAATGAACAAATGAACAAATGAACAAATGAACAAATGAACAAATGAACAAATGAACAAATGAACAAATGAACAAATGAACAAATGAACAAATGAACAAATGAACAAATGATCATGTGAACAAACGAACAAACGAACAAATGAACAAACGAACAAACGAACAAACCTAACAAACGAACAAACGAACAAACGAACAAACGAACAAAAGAAGAAGCGAACAAACGAACAAATGAACAAATGAACAAATGAACAAATGAACAAATGAACAAATGAACAAATGAACAAACGAACAAATGAACAAATGAACAAATGAGCGAATAGGCAAATGAACGAATGAACAAATGAGCGAATAGACAATCGCACAAATGAACAAATGAACAAATGAACAAATGATCAAATGAACAAATGAGCAAAATGTGCAAAAGGAACAAACGAACAAACGAACAAACCTAACAAACGAACAAACGAACAAACGAACAAACGAACAAACGAACAAACGAACAAACGAACAAACGAACAAACGAACAAACGAACAAACGAACAAACGAACAAACGAACAAACGAACAAACGAACAAACGAACAAACGAACAAATGAACAAATGAACAAATGAACAAATGAAAAAAATGAACAAATGAATAAATGAACACATGAACAAATGAACAAATGAACAAACGAACAAATGAACAAATGAACAAATTAACAAATGAACAAATGAACAAATGAACAAATGAACAAATGAACAAATGAACAAATGAATAAAATAAACAAATGAACAAATGAACAAATGAACAAATGATCAAACGAACAAACGAACAAACGAACAAACGAACAAACGAACAAACCTAACAAACGAACAAACGAACAAACGAACAAACGAACAAACGAACAAACGAACAAACGAACAAACGAACAAACGAACAAACGAACAAATGCACAAATGCACAAATGAACAAATGAACAAATGAACAAATGAACAAATGAACAAATGAACAAATGAACAAACGAACAAATGAACAAATGAACTAGTGAACAAATGAACAAATGAACAAATGAACAAATGAACAAATTAACAAATGAACAAATTAACAAATGAACAAATGAACAAATGAACAAATGAACAAAATAAGCAAAAGGAACAAATGAACAAACGAACAAACGAACAAATGAACAAACGAACAAACGAACAAATGAACAAATGAACAAATGAACAAATGAACAAATGAACAAATGAACAAATGAACAAATGAACAAATGAACAAATGAACAAATGAACAAATGAACAAATGAACAAATGAACAAATGAACAAATGAACAAATGAACAAATGAACAAATGAACAAATGAACAAATGAACAAATGAACAAATGAACAAATGAACAAATGAACAAATGAACACATGAACAAATGAACACATGAACACATGAACAAATGAACAAATGAACAAACGAACAAATGAACAAATGAACAAATGAGCGAATAGGCAAATGAACGAATGAAAAAATGAGCGAATAGACAATCGCACAAATGAACAAATGAACAAATGAACAAATGAACAAATGATCAAATGAACAAATGAGCAAAATGAGCAAAAGGAACAAACGAACAAACGAACAAACCTAACAAACGAACAAACGAACAAACGAACAAACGAACAAACGAACAAACGAACAAACGAACAAACGAACAAACGAACAAACGAACAAACGAACAAACGAACAAAAGAACAAACGAACAAACGAACAAACGAACAAACGAACAAACGAACAAACGAACAAATGAACAAATGAACAAATTAACAAATGAACAAATGAACAAATGAACAAATGAACAAATGAACAAATGAACAAATGAACAAATGAACAAACGAACAAATGAACAAATGAACAAATTAACAAATGAACAAATGAACAAATGAACAAATGAACAAATGAACAAATGAACAAATGAACAAATGAACAAATGAACAAATGAACAAATGAACAAATGATCAAATGAACAAATGAAGAAACGAACAAACGAACAAACGAACAAACGAACAAACCTAACAAACGAACAAACGAACAAACGAACAAACGAACAAACGAACAAACGAACAAACGAACAAACGAACAAACGAACAAATGCACAAATGCACAAATGAACAAATGAACAAATGAACAAATGAACAAATGAACAAATGAACAAATGAACAAATGAATAAAACGAACAAATGAACAAATGAACTAGTGAACAAATGAACAAATGAACAAATGAACAAATGAACAAATTAACAAATTAACAAATGAACAAATGAACAAATGAACAAATGAACAAATGAACAAATGAACAAATGAACAAAATAAGAAAAGGAACAAATGAACAAACGAACAAATGAACAAACGAACAAATGAACAAATGAACAAATGAACAAATGAACAAATGAACAAATGAACAAATGAACAAATGAACAAATGAACAAATGAACAAATGAACAAATGAACAAATGAACAAATGAACAAATGAACAAATGAACAAATGAACAAATGAACAAATGAACAAATGAACAAACGAACAAATGAACAAACGAACAAATGAACAAATGAACAAATGAACAAATGTGCGAATAGGCCAATGAACGAATGAACAAATGAACAAATGAACAAATGAACAAATGAACAAATGAACAAATGAACAAATGAACAAATGAACAAATGAACAAATGAACAAATGAACAAATGAACAAATGAACAAATGAACAAATGAACAAATGAACAAATGTGCGAATAGGCCAATGAACGAATGAACAAATGAACAAATGAACAAATGAACAAATGAACAAATGAACAAATGAACAAATGAACAAATGAACAAATGAACAAATGAACAAATGAACAAATGAACAAATGAACAAATGAACAAATGAACAAATGAACAAATGAACAAATGGACAAATGAACAAATGAACAAATGAACAAATGAACAAATGAACAAATGAACAAATGTACAAATGAACAAATGAACAAATGTACAAATGAACAAATGAACAAATGAACAAATGAACAAATGAACAAATGAACAAATGAACAAATGAACAAATGAACAAATGAACAAATGTACAAATGTACAAATGAACAAATGTACAAATGAACAAATGAACAAATGAACAAATGAACAAATGTACAAATGAACAAATGTACAACTGAACAAATGAACAAATGAACAAATGAACAAATGAACAAATGAACAAATGAACAAATGAACAAATGAACAAATGAACAAATGAACAAATGAACAAATGAACAAATGAACAAATGAACAAATGAACAAATGAACAAATGAACAAATGAACAAATGAACAAATGAACAAATGAACAAATGAACAAATGAACAAATGAACAAATGAACAAATGAACAAACGAACAAATGAACAAATGAACAAATGAACAAATGTACAAATGAACAAATGAACAAATGAACAAATGAACAAATGTACAAATGAACAAATGAACAAATGTACAAATGAACAAATGAACAAATGAACAAATGAACAAATGAACAAATGAACAAATGAACAAATGAACAAATGAACAAATGAACAAATGTACAAATGAACAAATGAACAAATGTACAAATGAACAAATGAACAAATGAACAAATGAACAAATGTACAAATGAACAAATGTACAACTGAACAAATGAACAAATGAACAAATGAACAAATGAACAAATGAACAAATGAACAAATGAACAAATGAACAAATGAACAAATGAACAAATGAACAAATGAACAAATGAACAAATGAACAAATGAACAAATGAACAAATGAACAAACGAACAAATGAACAAATGAACAAATGAACAAATGAGCGAATAGGCAAATGAACGAATGAACAAATGAGCGAATAGACAATCGCACAAATGAACAAATGGACAAATGAACAAATGAACAAATGAACAAATGAGCAAATGAGCAAAATAAGCAAAAGGAACAAATGAACAAACGAACAAATGAACAAACGAACAAATGAACAAATGAACAAATGAACAAATGAACAAATGTACAAATGAACAAATGTACAACTGAACAAATGAACAAATGTACAAATGAACAAATGTACAACTGAACAAATGAACAAATGAACAAATGAACAAATGAACTAATGAACAAATGAACAAATAAACAAATGAACAAATGAACAAATGAACAAATGAACAAATGGACAAATGAACAAATGAACAAATGAACAAATGAACAAATGAACAAATGAACAAATGAACAAATGAACAAATGAACAAATGAACAAATGAACAAATGAACAAATGAACAAATGAACAAATGAACAAATGAACAAATGAACAAATGAACAAATGAACAAATGAACAAATGAACAAATGAACAGATGAACAGATGAACAAATGAACAAATGAACAAATGAACAAATGAACAAATGAACAAATGAACAAATGAACAAATGAACAAATGAACAAACGAACAAACCTAACAAACGAATAAACGAACAAACGAACAAACGAACAAACGAACAAACGAACAAACGAACAAACGAACAAACGAACAAACGAACAAACGAACAAATGCACAAATGCACAAATGAACAAATGAACAAATGAACAAATGAACAAATGAACAAATGAACAAATGAACAAATGAAAAAACGAACAAATGAACAAATGAACTAGTGAACAAATGAACAAATGAACAAATGAACAAATGAACAAATTAACAAATGAACAAATGAACAAATGAACAAATGAACAAAATAAGCAAAAGGAACAAATGAACAAACGAACAAACGAACAAATGAACAAACGAACAAATGAACAAATGAACAAATGAACAAATGAACAAATGAACAACTGAACAAATGAACAAATGAACAAATGAACAAATGAACGAATGAACAAATGAACAATTGAACGAATGAACAAATGAACAAATGAGCGAACGAACAAATGACCAAATGAACAAATGAACAAATGAACAAATGAACATATGAACAAATGAACAAATGAACAAATGAACAAATGAACAAATGAACAGATGAACAAATGAACAAATGAACAAATGAACAAATGAACAAATGATTAAATGAACGAATGAACAAATTGGCGAATAGACAATCGAACGAATGAACAAATGAACAAATGAACAACTGAACAAATGAACAAATGAACAAATGAACAAATGAACAAATGAACAAATTAACAAATTAACAAATGAACAAATGAACAAATGAACAAATGAACAAATGAACAAATGAACAAATGGACAAATGAACAAATGAACAAATGAACAAATGAACAAATGAACAAATGAACAAATGAACAAATGAACAAATGAACAAGTGAACAAGTGAACAAATGAACAAATGAACAAATGAACAAATGAACAAATGAACAAATGAACAAATGAACAAATGAACAAATGAACAAATGAACAAATGAACAAATGAACACATGTACAAATGAACAAATGAACAAATGAACAAATGAACAAATGAACAAATGAACAAATGAACAAATGAACAAATGAACAAATGAACAAATGAACAAATGAACAAATGAACAAATGAACAAATGAACAAATGAACAAATGAACAAATGAACAAATGAACAAATGAACAAATGAACAAATAAACAAATGAACAAATGAACAAATGAACAAAGGAACAAATGAACAATTGAACAAATGAACAAATGAACAAATGAACAAATGAACAAATGAACAAATGAACAAATGAACAAATGAACAAATGAACAAATGAAAAAATGAACAAATGAACAAATGAACAAATGAACAAATGAACAACTGAACAAATGAACAAATGAACAAGTGAACAAATGAACAAATGAGCGAATAGGCAAATGAACGAATGAACAAATGAACATATGAACAAATGAACAAATGAACAAATGAACAAATGAACAAATGAACAGATGAACAAATGAACAAATGAACAAATGAACAAATGAACAAATGATTAAATGAACGAATGAACAAATTGGCGAATAGACAATCGAACGAATGAACAAATGAACAAATGAACAACTGAACAAATGAACAAATGAACAAATGAACAAATGAACAAATTAACAAATTAACAAATTAACAAATGAACAAATGAACAAATGAACAAATGAACAAATGAACAAATGGACAAATGAACAAATGAACAAATGAACAAATGAACAAATGAACAAATGAACAAATGAACAAGTGAACAAGTGAACAAATGAACAAATGAACAAATGAACAAATGAACAAATGAACAAATGAACAAATGAACAAATGAACAAATGAACAAATGAACACATGTACAAATGAACGAATGAACAAATGAACAATTGAACGAATGAACAAATGAACAAATGAGCGAACGTACAAATGACCAAATGAACAAATGAACAAATGAACATATGAACAAATGAACAAATGAACAAATGAACAAATGAACAAATGAACAGATGAACAAATGAACAAATGAACAAATGAACAAATGAACAAATGATTAAATGAACGAATGAACAAATTGGCGAATAGACAATCGAAAGAAAGAACAAATGAACAAATGAACAACTGAACAAATGAACAAATGAACAAATGAACAAATGAACAAATGAACAAATGAACAAATGAACAAATGAACAAATGAACAAATGAACAAATGAACAAATGAACAAATGGACAAATGAACAAATGAACAAATGAACAAATGAACAAATGAACAAAGGAACAAATGAACAATTGAACAAATGAACAAATGAACAAATGAACAAATGAACAAATGAACAAATGAACAAATGAACAAATGAACAAATGAACAAATGAAAAAATGAACAAATGAACAAATGAACAAATGAACAAATGAACAAATGAACAACTGAACAAATGAACAAATGAACAAGTGAACAAATGAACAAATGAGCGAATAGGCAAATGAACGAATGAACAAATGAACAAATGAACAAATGAACAAATGAACAAATGAACAATTGAACAAATGAACAAATGAACAAATGAACAAATGAACAAATGAACAAACGAACAAACGACCAAACGAACAAATGAACAAATGAACAAATGAACAAACGACCAAACGAACAAATGAACAAATGAACAAATGAACAAATGAACAAATGAACAAATGAACAAATGAAAAAATGAACAAATGAACAAATGAACAAATGAACAAATGAACAAATGAACAAATGAACAAATGAACAAATGAACAAATGATCAAATGAACAAATGAACAAATGAACAAATGAACAAATGAACAAATGAACAAATGAACAAATGAACAAATGAACAAATGAACAAATGAACAAATGAACAAATGAACAAATGAACAAATGAACAAATGAACAAATGAACAAATGACCAAATGAAAAAAGTGAACAAGTGAACAAATGAACAAATGAACAAATGAACAAATGAACAAATGAACAAATGAACAACTGAACAACTGAACAAATGAACAAATGAACAAATGAACAAATGAACAAATGAACAAATGAACAAATGAACAAATGAACAAATGAACAAATGAACAAATGAACAAATGAACAAATGAACAAATGAACAAAGGAACAAATGAACAATTGAACAAATGAACAAATGAACAAATGAACAAATGAACAAATGAACAAATGAACAAATGAACAAATGAACAAATGAACAAATGAACAAATGAACAAATGAGCAAATGAACAAATGAACAAATGAACAAATGAACAAATGAACAAATGAACAAATGAACAACTGAACAAATGAACAAATGAACAAATGAACAAAGGAACAAAGGAACAAATGAACAATTGAACAAATGAACAAATGAACAAATGAACAAATGAACAAATGAACAAATGAACAAATGAACAAATGAACAAATGAACAAATGAACAAATGAACAAATGAACAAATGAACAAATGAACAAATGAACAACTGAACAAATGAACAAATGAACAAGTGAACAAATGAACAAATGAGCGAATAGGCAAATGAACGAATGAACAAATTGGCGAATAGACAATCGAACGAATGAACAAATGAACAAATGAACAACTGAACAAATGAACAAATGAACAAATGAACAAATGAACAAATGAACAAATGAACAAATGAACAAATTAACAAATTAACAAATGAACAAATGAACAAATGAACAAATGAACAAATGAACAAATGGACAAATGAACAAATGAACAAATGAACAAATGAACAAATGAACAAATGAACAAATGAACAAAGGAACAAATGAACAATTGAACAAATGAACAAATGAACAAATGAACAAATGAACAAATGAACAAATGAACAAATGAACAAATGAACAAATGAACAAATGAACAAATGAACAAATGAACAAATGAACAAATGAACAAATGAACAAATGAACAAATGAACAACTGAACAAATGAACAAATGAACAAGTGAACAAATGAACAAATGAGCGAATAGGCAAATGAACGAATGAACAAATGAACGAGTAGACAATCGCACAAATGAACAAATGAACAAATGAACAAATGAACAAATGAACAAATGAACAAATGAATAAATGAACAAATGAACAAATGAACAAATGAACAAATGAACAAATGAACAAAGGAACAAAGGAACAAATGAACAAATGAACAAATGAACAAATGAAAAAATGAACAAATGAACAAATGAACAAATGAACAAATGAACAAATGAACAACTGAACAAATGAACAAATGAACAAGTGAACAAATGAACAAATGAGCGAATAGGCAAATGAACGAATGAACAAATGAACAAATGAACAAATGAACAAATGAACAATTGAACAAATGAACAAATGAACAAATGAACAAATGAACAAATGAACAAACGAACAAACGACCAAACGAACAAATGAACAAATGAACAAATGAACAAATGAACAAATGAACAAATGAAAAAATGAACAAATGAACAAATGAACAAATGAACAAATGAACAAATGAACAAATGAACAAATGAACAAATGAACAAATGAACAAATGAACAAATGAACAAATGAACAAATGAACAAATGAACAAATGATCAAATGAACAAATGAACAAATGAACAAATGAACAAATGAACAAATGAACAAATGAACAAATGAACAAATGAACAAATGAACAAATGAACAAATGAACAAATGAACAAATGAACAAATGAACAAATGACCAAATGAAAAAAGTGAACAAGTGAACAAATGAACAAATGAACAAATGAACAAATGAACAAATGAACAAATGAACAACTGAACAACTGAACAAATGAACAAATGAACAAATGAACAAATGAACAAATGAACAAATGAACAAATGAACAAATGAACAAATGAACAAATGAACAAATGAACAAATGAACAAATGAACAAATGAACAAATGAACAAATGAACAAATGAACAAAGGAACAAATGAACAATTGAACAAATGAACAAATGAACAAATGAACAAATGAACAAATGAACAAATGAACAAATGAACAAATGAACAAATGAACAAATGAACAAATGAACAAATGAACAACTGAACAAATGAACAAATGAACAAGTGAACAAATGAACAAATGAGCGAATAGGCAAATGAACGAATGAACAAATTGGCGAATAGACAATCGAACGAATGAACAAATGAACAAATGAACAACTGAACAAATGAACAAATGAACAAATGAACAAATGAACAAATGAACAAATTAACAAATTAACAAATGAACAAATGAACAAATGAACAAATGAACAAATGAACAAATGGACAAATGAACAAATGAACAAATGAACAAATGAACAAATGAACAAATGAACAAATGAACAAAGGAACAAATGAACAATTGAACAAATGAACAAATGAACAAATGAACAAATGAACAAATGAACAAATGAACAAATGAACAAATGAACAAATGAACAAATGAACAAATGAACAAATGAACAAATGAACAAATGAACAAATGAACAAATGAACAACTGAACAAATGAACAAATGAACAAGTGAACAAATGAACAAATGAGCGAATAGGCAAATGAACGAATGAACAAATGAACGAGTAGACAATCGCACAAATGAACAAATGAACAAATGAACAAATGAACAAATGAACAAATGAACAAATGAATAAATGAACAAATGAACAAATGAACAAATGAACAAATGAACAAATGAACAAAGGAACAAAGGAACAAATGAACAATTGAACAAATGAACAAATGAACAAATGAACAAATGAACAAATGAACAAATGAACAAATGAACAAATGAACAAATGAACAAATGAACAAATGAACAAATGAACAAAAGAACAAATGAACAAATGAACAAATGATCAAATGAACAAATGAACAAATGAACAAATGAACAAATGAACAAATGAACAAATTAACAAATTAACAAATGAACAAATGAACAAATGAACAAATGAACAAATGAACAAATGAACAAATGAACAAATGAACAAATGAACAAATGAACAAATGAACAAATGAACAAATGAACAAATGAACAAATGAACAAATGATCAAATGAACAAATGAACAAATGAACAAATGAACAAATGAACAAATGAACAAATGAACAAATGAACAAATGAACAAATGAACAAATGAACAAATGAACAAATGAACAAATGAACAAATGAACAAATGAACAAATGAACAAATGAACAAATGAACAAATGAACAAATGAACAAATGAACAAGATGAGAAATGAACAAATCAACTATTGAACCAACGAAGAAATGAACAAATTAAAATATTGAACAAATGAACAAATGAACAAATGAACAAATGAACAAATGAACAAATGAACAAATGACCAAATGAACAAATGAACAAATGACCAAATGAAAAAAGTGAACAAGTGAACAAATGAACAAATGAACAAATGAACAAATGAACAAATGAACAAATGAACAAATGAACAACTGAACAAATGAACAAATGAACAAATGAACAAATGAACAAATGAACAAATGAACAAATGAACAAATGAACAAATGAACAAATGAACAAATGAACAAAGGAACAAATAAACAAATGAACAAATGAACAAATGAACAAATGAACAAATGAACAAATGAACAAATGAACAAATGAACAAATGAACAAATGAACAAATGAACAAATGAGCAAATGAACAAATGAACAAATGAACAAATGAACAAATGAACAACTGAACAAATGAACAAATGAACAAATGAACAAAGGAACAAAGGAACAAATGAACAATTGAACAAATGAACAAATGAACAAATGAACAAATGAACAAATGAACAAATGAACAAATGAACAAATGAACAAATGAACAAATGAACAAATGAACAAATGAACAAATGAACAAATGAACAAATGAACAAATGAACAACTGAACAAATGAACAAATGAACAAGTGAACAAATGAACAAATGAGCGAATAGGCAAGTGAACAAATGAACAAATGAGCGAATAGGCAAATGAACGAATGAACAAATTGGCGAATAGACAATCGAACGAATGAACAAATGAACAAATGAACAACTGAACAAATGAACAAATGAACAAATGAACAAATGAACAAATGAACAAATGAACAAATTAACAAATTAACAAATGAACAAATGAACAAATGAACAAATGAACAAATGAACAAATGGACAAATGAACAAATGAACAAATGAACAAATGAACAAATGAACAAATGAACAAATGAACAAATGAACAAAGGAACAAATGAACAATTGAACAAATGAACAAATGAACAAATGAACAAATGAACAAATGAACAAATGAACAAATGAACAAATGAACAAATGAACAAATGAACAAATGAACAAATGAACAAATGAACAAATGAACAAATGAACAAATGAACAAATGAACAAATGAACAAATGAACAAATGAACAACTGAACAAATGAACAAATGAACAAGTGAACAAATGAACAAATGAGCGAATAGGCAAATGAACGAATGAACAAATGAACGAGTAGACAATCGCACAAATGAACAAATGAACAAATGAACAAATGAACAAATGAACAAATGAACAAATGAATAAATGAACAAATGAATAAATGAACAAATGAACAAATGAACAAATGAACAAATGAACAAATGAACAAAGGAACAAAGGAACAAATGAACAATTGAACAAATGAACAAATGAACAAATGAACAAATGAACAAATGAACAAATGAACAAATGAACAAATGAACAAATGAACAAAAGAACAAATGAACAAATGAACAAATGATCAAATGAACAAATGAACAAATGAACAAATGAACAAATGAACAAATTAACAAATTAACAAATTAACAAATGAACAAATGAACAAATGAACAAATGAACAAATGAACAAATGAACAAATGAACAAATGAACAAATGAACAAATGAACAAATGAACAAATGAACAAATGAACAAATGAACAAATGAACAAATGAACAAATGAACAAATGAACAAATGAACAAATGATCAAATGAACAAATGAACAAATGAACAAATGAACAAATGAACAAATGAACAAATGAACAAATGAACAAATGAACAAATGAACAAATGAACAAATGAACAAATGAACAAATGAACAAATGAACAAATGAACAAATGAACAAATGAACAAATGAACAAATGACCAAATGAAAAAAGTGAACAAGTGAACAAATGAACAAATGAACAAATGAACAAATGAACAAATGAACAAATGAACAAATGAACAAATGAACAAATGAACAAATGAACAAATGAACAAATGAACAAATGAACAAATGAACAAATGAACAAATGAACAAATGAACAAATGAACAAATGAACAAATGAACAAATGAACAAATGAACAAATGATCAAATGAACAAATGAACAAATGAACAAATGAACAAATGAACAAATGAACAAATGAACAAATGAACAAATGAACAAATGAACAAATGAACAAATGAACAAATGAACAAATGAACAAATGAACAAATGTACAAATGAACGAATGAACAAATGAACAAATGAACAAATGAACAAATGAACAAATGAAGAAATGAACAAATGAACAAATGAACAAATGAACAAATGAACAAATGAACAAATGAACAAATGAACAAATGAACAAATGAACAAATGAACAAATGAACAAACGAACAAATGAACAAATGAACAAATGAACAAATGAGCGAATAGGCAAATGAACGAATGAACAAATGAGCGAATAGACAATCGCACAAATGAACAAATGAACAAATGAACAAATGAACAAATGAACAAATGAGCAAATGAGCAAAATAAGCAAAAGGAACAAATGAACAAACGAACAAATGAACAAACGAACAAATGAACAAATGAACAAATGAACAAATGAACAAATGTACAAATGAACAAATGTACAACTGAACAAATGAACAAATGTACAAATGAACAAATGTACAACTGAACAAATGAACAAATGAACAAATGAACAAATGAACAAATGAACTAATGAACAAATGAACAAATAAACAAATGAACAAATGAACAAATGAACAAATGAACAAATGAACAAATGGACAAATGAACAAATGAACAAATGAACAAATGAACAAATGAACAAATGAACAAATGAACAAATGAACAAATGAACAAATGAACAAATGAACAAATGAACAAATGAACAAATGAACAAATGAACAAATGAACAAATGAACAAATGAACAAATGAACAAAGGAACAGATGAACAGATGAACAAATGAACAAATGAACAAATGAACAAATGAACAAATGAACAAATGAACAAATGAACAAATGAACAAATGAACAAATGAACAAATGAACAAATGAACAAATGAACAAATGAACAAATGAACAAATGAAAAAATGAACAAATGAACAAATGAACACATGAACAAATGAACAAATGAACAAACGAACAAATGAACAAATGAACAAATGAGCGAATAGGCAAATGAACGAATGAACAAATGAGCGAATAGACAATCGCACAAATGAACAAATGAACAACTGAACAAATGAACAAATGAACAAATGAACAAATGAACGAATGAACAAATGAACAATTGAACGAATGAACAAATGAACAAATGAGCGAACGAACAAATGACCAAATGAACAAATGAACAAATGAACAAATGAACATATGAACAAATGAACAAATGAACAAATGAACAAATGAACAAATGAACAAATGAACAGATGAACAAATGAACAAATGAACAAATGAACAAATGAACAAATGATTAAATGAACGAATGAACAAATTGGCGAATAGACAATCGAACGAATGAACAAATGAACAAATGAACAACTGAACAAATGAACAAATGAACAAATGAACAAATGAAAAAATGAACAAATGAACAAATTAACAAATTAACAAATTAACAAATGAACAAATGAACAAATGAACAAATGAACAAATGAACAAATGGACAAATGAACAAATGAACAAATGAACAATTGAACAAATGAACAAATGAACAAATGAACAAAGGAACAAATGAACAATTGAACAAATGAACAAATGAACAAATGAACAAATGAACAAATGAACAAATGAACAAATGAACAAATGAACAAATGAACAAATGAACAAATGAACAAATGAAAAAATGAACAAATGAACAAATGAACAAATGAACAAATGAACAAATGAACAACTGAACAAATGAACAAATGAACAAGTGAGCAAATGAACAAATGAGCGAATAGGCAAATGAACGAATGAACAAATGAACGAGTAGACAATCGCACAAATGAACAAATGAACAAATGAACAAATGAACAAATGAATAAATGAACAAATGAACAAATGAACAATTGAACAAATGAACAAATGAACAAATGATCAAATGAACAAATGAACAAATGAACAAATGAACAAACGAACAAACGACCAAACGAACAAATGAACAAATGAACAAATGAACAAATGAACAAATGAACAAATGAAAAAATGAACAAATGAACAAATGAACAAATGAACAAATGAACAAATGAACAAAAGAACAAATGAACAAATGAACAAATGAACAAATGATCAAATGAACAAATGAACAAATGAACAAATGAACAAATGAACAAATGAACAAATTAACAAATAAACAAATGAACAAATGAACAAATGATTAAATGAACGAATGAACAAATTGGCGAATAGACAATCGAACGAATGAACAAATGAACAAATGAACAACTGAACAAATGAACAAATGAACAAATGAACAAATGAACAACTGAACAAATGAACAAATGAACAAATGAACAAATGAACAAATGAACAAATGAACAAATGAACAAATGAACAAATGAACAAATGAACAAATGAACAAATGAACAAATGAACAAATGAACAAATGAACAAATGAACAAATGAACAAATGAACAAATGAACAAATGAACAAATGAACAAATGAACAAATGAACAACTGAACAAATGAACAAATGAACAAGTGAACAAATGAACAAATGAGCGAATAGGCAAATGAACGAATGAACAAATGAACGAGTAGACAATCGCACAAATGAACAAATGAACAAATGAACAAATGAACAAATGAACAAATGAACAAATGAATAAATGAACAAATGAACAAATGAACAAATGAACAAATGAACAAATGAACAAAGGAACAAAGGAACAAATGAACAAATGAACAAATGAACAAATGAAAAAATGAACAAATGAACAAATGAACAAATGAACAAATGAACAAATGAACAACTGAACAAATGAACAAATGAACAAGTGAACAAATGAACAAATGAGCGAATAGGCAAATGAACGAATGAACAAATGAACAAATGAACAAATGAACAAATGAACAATTGAACAAATGAACAAATGAACAAATGAACAAATGAACAAATGAACAAACGAACAAACGACCAAACGAACAAATGAACAAATGAACAAATGAACAAATGAACAAATGAACAAATGAAAAAATGAACAAATGAACAAATGAACAAATGAACAAATGAACAAATGAACAAATGAACAAATGAACAAATGAACAAATGAACAAATGAACAAATGAACAAATGAACAAATGATCAAATGAACAAATGAACAAATGAACAAATGAACAAATGAACAAATGAACAAATGAACAAATGAACAAATGAACAAATGAACAAATGAACAAATGAACAAATGAACAAATGAACAAATGAACAAATGAACAAATGACCAAATGAAAAAAGTGAACAAGTGAACAAATGAACAAATGAACAAATGAACAAATGAACAAATGAACAAATGAACAAATGAACAACTGAACAACTGAACAAATGAACAAATGAACAAATGAACAAATGAACAAATGAACAAATGAACAAATGAACAAATGAACAAATGAACAAATGAACAAATGAACAAATGAACAAATGAACAAATGAACAAATGAACAAATGAACAAATGAACAAAGGAACAAATGAACAATTGAACAAATGAACAAATGAACAAATGAACAAATGAACAAATGAACAAATGAACAAATGAACAAATGAACAAATGAACAAATGAACAAATGAACAAATGAACAACTGAACAAATGAACAAATGAACAAGTGAACAAATGAACAAATGAGCGAATAGGCAAATGAACGAATGAACAAATTGGCGAATAGACAATCGAACGAATGAACAAATGAACAAATGAACAACTGAACAAATGAACAAATGAACAAATGAACAAATGAACAAATGAACAAATTAACAAATTAACAAATGAACAAATGAACAAATGAACAAATGAACAAATGAACAAATGGACAAATGAACAAATGAACAAATGAACAAATGAACAAATGAACAAATGAACAAATGAACAAATGAACAAAGGAACAAATGAACAATTGAACAAATGAACAAATGAACAAATGAACAAATGAACAAATGAACAAATGAACAAATGAACAAATGAACAAATGAACAAATGAACAAATGAACAAATGAACAAATGAACAAATGAACAAATGAACAAATGAACAAATGAACAACTGAACAAATGAACAAATGAACAAGTGAACAAATGAACAAATGAGCGAATAGGCAAATGAACGAATGAACAAATGAACGAGTAGACAATCGCACAAATGAACAAATGAACAAATGAACAAATGAACAAATGAACAAATGAACAAATGAATAAATGAACAAATGAACAAATGAACAAATGAACAAATGAACAAATGAACAAAGGAACAAAGGAACAAATGAACAATTGAACAAATGAACAAATGAACAAATGAACAAATGAACAAATGAACAAATGAACAAATGAACAAATGAACAAATGAACAAATGAACAAATGAACAAATGAACAAATGAACAAATGAACAAAAGAACAAATGAACAAATGAACAAATGATCAAATGAACAAATGAACAAATGAACAAATGAACAAATGAACAAATGAACAAATTAACAAATTAACAAATGAACAAATGAACAAATGAACAAATGAACAAATGAACAAATGAACAAATGAACAAATGAACAAATGAACAAATGAACAAATGAACAAATGAACAAATGAACAAATGAACAAATGAACAAATGAACAAATGATCAAATGAACAAATGAACAAATGAACAAATGAACAAATGAACAAATGAACAAATGAACAAATGAACAAATGAACAAATGAACAAATGAACAAATGAACAAATGAACAAATGAACAAATGAACAAATGAACAAATGAACAAATGAACAAATGAACAAATGAACAAATGAACAAGATGAGAAATGAACAAATCAACTATTGAACCAACGAAGAAATGAACAAATTAAAATATTGAACAAATGAACAAATGAACAAATGAACAAATGAACAAATGAACAAATGAACAAATGACCAAATGAACAAATGAACAAATGACCAAATGAAAAAAGTGAACAAGTGAACAAATGAACAAATGAACAAATGAACAAATGAACAAATGAACAAATGAACAAATGAACAACTGAACAAATGAACAAATGAACAAATGAACAAATGAACAAATGAACAAATGAACAAATGAACAAATGAACAAATGAACAAATGAACAAATGAACAAATGAACAAATGAACAAATGAACAAAGGAACAAATAAACAATTGAACAAATGAACAAATGAACAAATGAACAAATGAACAAATGAACAAATGAACAAATGAACAAATGAACAAATGAACAAATGAACAAATGAACAAATGAACAAATGAGCAAATGAACAAATGAACAAATGAACAAATGAACAAATGAACAAATGAACAAATGAACAAATGAACAACTGAACAAATGAACAAATGAACAAATGAACAAAGGAACAAAGGAACAAATGAACAATTGAACAAATGAACAAATGAACAAATGAACAAATGAACAAATGAACAAATGAACAAATGAACAAATGAACAAATGAACAAATGAACAAATGAACAAATGAACAAATGAACAAATGAACAACTGAACAAATGAACAAATGAACAAGTGAACAAATGAACAAATGAGCGAATAGGCAAATGAACGAATGAACAAATTGGCGAATAGACAATCGAACGAATGAACAAATGAACAAATGAACAACTGAACAAATGAACAAATGAACAAATGAACAAATGAACAAATGAACAAATTAACAAATTAACAAATGAACAAATGAACAAATGAACAAATGAACAAATGAACAAATGGACAAATGAACAAATGAACAAATGAACAAATGAACAAATGAACAAATGAACAAATGAACAAATGAACAAAGGAACAAATGAACAATTGAACAAATGAACAAATGAACAAATGAACAAATGAACAAATGAACAAATGAACAAATGAACAAATGAACAAATGAACAAATGAACAAATGAACAAATGAACAAATGAACAAATGAACAAATGAACAAATGAACAAATGAACAAATGAACAAATGAACAACTGAACAAATGAACAAATGAACAAGTGAACAAATGAACAAATGAGCGAATAGGCAAATGAACGAATGAACAAATGAACGAGTAGACAATCGCACAAATGAACAAATGAACAAATGAACAAATGAACAAATGAACAAATGAACAAATGAATAAATGAACAAATGAACAAATGAACAAATGAACAAATGAACAAATGAACAAAGGAACAAAGGAACAAATGAACAATTGAACAAATGAACAAATGAACAAATGAACAAATGAACAAATGAACAAATGAACAAATGAACAAATGAACAAATGAACAAAAGAACAAATGAACAAATGAACAAATGATCAAATGAACAAATGAACAAATGAACAAATGAACAAATGAACAAATTAACAAATTAACAAATTAACAAATGAACAAATGAACAAATGAACAAATGAACAAATGAACAAATGAACAAATGAACAAATGAACAAATGAACAAATGAACAAATGAACAAATGAACAAATGAACAAATGAACAAATGAACAAATGAACAAATGAACAAATGAACAAATGATCAAATGAACAAATGAACAAATGAACAAATGAACAAATGAACAAATGAACAAATGAACAAATGAACAAATGAACAAATGAACAAATGAACAAATGAACAAATGAACAAATGAACAAATGAACAAATGAACAAATGAACAAATGAACAAATGAACAAATGACCAAATGAAAAAAGTGAACAAGTGAACAAATGAACAAATGAACAAATGAACAAATGACCAAATGAAAAAAGTGAACAAGTGAACAAATGAACAAATGAACAAACGAACAAATGAACAAATGAACAAATGAGCGAATAGGCAAATGAACGAATGAACAAATGAGCGAATAGACAATCGCACAAATGAACAAATGAACAAATGAACAAATGATCAAATGAACAAATGAGCAAAATGTGCAAAAGGAACAAACGAACAAACGAACAAACCTAACAAATGAACAAACGAACAAATGAACAAATGAACAAATGAGCGAATAGGCAAATGAACGAATGAACAAATGAGCGAATAGACAATCGCACAAATGAACAAATGAACAAATGAACAAATGAACAAATATACAAATGAACAAATGAACAAATGATTAAATGAACGAATGAACAAATTGGCGAATAGACAATCGAACGAATGAACAAATGAACAAATGAACAACTGAACAAATGAACAAATGAACAAATGAACAAATGAACGAATGAACAAATGAACAATTGAACGAATGAACAAATGAACAAATGAGCGAACGAACAAATGACCAAATGAACAAACGAACAAATGAACAAATGAACAAATGATTAAATGAACGAATGAACAAATTGGCGAATAGACAATCGAACGAATGAACAAATGAACAAATGAACAACTGAACAAATGAACAAATGAACAAATGAACAAATGAACGAATGAACAAATGAACAATTGAACGAATGAACAAATGAACAAATGAGCGAACGAACAAATGACCAAATGAACAAATGAACAAATGAACAAATGAACATATGAACAAATGAACAAATGAACAAATGAACAAATGAACAAATGAACAAATGAACAGATGAACGAATGAACAAATGAACAAATGAACAACTGAACAAATGAACAAATGAACAAATGAACAAATGAACGAATGAACAAATGAACAAATGAACAAATGAACAAATGAACGAATGAACAAATGAACAATTGAACGAATGAACAAATGAACAAATGAGCGAACGAACAAATGACCAAATGAACAAATGAACAAATGAACAAATGAACATATGAACAAATGAACAAATGAACAAATGAACAAATGAACAAATGATCAAATGAACAAATGAGCAAAATGTGCAAAAGGAACAAACGAACAAACAAACAAACCTAACAAATGAACAAACGAACAAATGAACAAATGAACAAATGATTAAATGAACGAATGAACAAATTGGCGAATAGACAATCGAACGAATGAACAAATGAACAAATGAACAACTGAACAAATGAACAAATGAACAAATGAACAAATGAACGAATGAACAAATGAACAATTGAACGAATGAACAAATGAACAAATGAGCGAACGAACAAATGACCAAATGAACAAATGAACAAATGAACAAATGAACATATGAACAAATGAACAAATGAACAAATGAACAAATGAACAAATGAACAGATGAACAAATGAACAAATGAACAAATGAACAAATGAACAAATGATTAAATGAACGAATGAACAAATTGGCGAATAGACAATCGAACGAATGAACAAATGAACAAATGAACAACTGAACAAATGAACAAATGAACAAATGAACAAATGAACAAATGAACAAATGAACAAATTAACAAATTAACAAATTAACAAATGAACAAATGAACAAATGAACAAATGAACAAATGAACAAATGGACAAATGAACAAATGAACAAATGAACAAATGAACAAATGAACAAATGAACAAATGAACAAATGAACAAGTGAACAAGTGAACAAATGAACAAATGAACAAATGAACAAATGAACAAGTGAACAAGTGAACAAATGAACAAATGAACAAATGAACAAATGAACAAATGAACAAATGAACAAATGAACAAATGAACAAATGAACACATGTACAAATGAACAAATGAACAAATGAACAAATGAACAAATGAACAAATGAACAAATGAACAAATGAACAAATGAACAAATGAACAAATGAACAAATGAACAAATGAACAAATGAACAAATGAAAAAATGAACAAATGAACAAATGAACAAATGAACAAATGAACAAATGAACAAAGGAACAAATGAACAATTGAACAAATGAACAAATGAACAAATGAACAAATGAACAAATGAACAAATGAACAAATGAACAAATGAACAAATGAACAAATGAACAAATGAACAAATGAACAAATGAACAAATGAACAAATGAACAAATGAACAAATGAACAAATGAACAAATGAACAAATGAACAAATGAACAAATGAACAAATGAACAAATGAACAAATGAAAAAATGAACAAATGAACAAATGAACACATGAACAAATGAACAAATGAACAAACGAACAAATGAACAAATGAACAAATGAGCGAATAGGCAAATGAACGAATGAACAAATGAGCGAATAGACAATCGCACAAATGAACAAATGAACAAATGAACAAATGATCAAATGAACAAATGAGCAAAATGTGCAAAAGGAACAAACGAACAAACGAACAAACCTAACAAATGAACAAACGAACAAATGAACAAATGAACAAATGAGCGAATAGGCAAATGAACGAATGAACAAATGAGCGAATAGACAATCGCACAAATGAACAAATGAACAAATAAACAAATGAACAAATGAACAAATGATTAAATGAACGAATGAACAAATTGGCGAATAGACAATCGAACGAATGTACAAATGAACAAATGAACAACTGAACAAATGAACAAATGAACAAATGAACAAATGAACGAATGAACAAATGAACAATTGAACGAATGAACAAATGAACAAATGAGCGAACGAACAAATGACCAAATGAACAAATGAACAAATGAACAAATGAACATATGAACAAATGAACAAATGAACAAATGAACAAATGAACAAATGAACAAATGAACAGATGAACAAATGAACAAATGAACAAATGAACAAATGAACAAATGATTAAATGAACGAATGAACAAATTGGCGAATAGACAATCGAACGAATGAACAAATGAACAAATGAACAACTGAACAAATGAACAAATGAACAAATGAACAAATGAACAAATGAACAAATTAACAAATTAACAAATTAACAAATGAACAAATGAACAAATGAACAAATGAACAAATGGACAAATGAACAAATGAACAAATGAACAAATGAACAAATGAACAAATGAACAAATGAACAAATGAACAAAGGAACAAATGAACAAATGATTAAATGAACGAATGAACAAATTGGCGAATAGACAATCGAACGAATGAACAAATGAACAAATGAACAACTGAACAAATGAACAAATGAACAAATGAACAAATGAACAAATGAACAAATGAACAAATGAACAAATTAACAAATTAACAAATTAACAAATGAACAAATGAACAAATGAACAAATTAACAAATTAACAAATTAACAAATGAACAAATGAACAAATGAACAAATGAACAAATGGACAAATGAACAAATGAACAAATGAACAAATGAACAAATGAACAAATGAACAAATGAACAAATGAACAAATGAACAAATGAACAAATGAACAAATGAACAAATGAACAAATGAACAAATGAACAAATGAACAAATGAACAAATGAACAAATGAACAAATGAACAAATGAACAAATGAACAAATGAACAAATGAACAAATGAACAAATGAACAAATGAACAAATGAACAAATGAACAAATGAACAAATGAACAAATGAACAAATGAACAAATGAACAAATGAACAAATGAACAAATGAACAAATGAACAAATGAACAAATGAACAAATGAACAAATGAACAAATGAACAAATGAACAAATGAACAAATGAACAAACGAACAAATGAACAAATGAACAAATGAACAAATGAACAAATGATTAAATGAACGAATGAACAAATTGGCGAATAGACAATCGAACGAATGAACAAATGAACAAATGAACAACTGAACAAATGAACAAATGAACAAATGAACAAATGAACAAATGAACGAATGAACAAATGAACAATTGAACGAATGAACAAATGAACAAATGAGCGAACGAACAAATGACCAAATGAACAAATGAACAAATGAACAAATGAACATATGAACAAATGAACAAATGAACAAATGAACAAATGAACAAATGAACAGATGAACAAATGAACAAATGAACAAATGAACAAATGAACAAATGATTAAATGAACGAATGAACAAATTGGCGAATAGACAATCGAACGAATGAACAAATGAACAAATGAACAAATGAACAAATGAACAAATGAACAAATGAACAAATTAACAAATTAACAAATTAACAAATGAACAAATGAACAAATGAACAAATGAACAAATGGACAAATGAACAAATGAACAAATGAACAAATGAACAAATGAACAAATGAACAAATGAACAAAGGAACAAATGAACAATTGAACAAATGAACAAATGAACAAATGAACAAATGAACAAATGAACAAATGAACAAATGAACAAATGAACAAATGAAAAAAATGAACAAATGAACAAATGAACAAATGAACAAATGAACAAATGAACAAATGAACAAATGAACAAGTGAACAAATGAACAAATGAGCGAATAGGCAAATGAACGAATGAACAAATGAACGAGTAGACAATCGCACAAATGAACAAATGAACAAATGAACAAATGAGCAAATGAACAAATGATTAAATGAACGAATGAACAAATTGGCGAATAGACAATCGAACGAATGAACAAATGAACAAATGAACAACTGAACAAATGAACAAATGAACAAATGAACAAATGAACAAATGAACAAATTAACAAATTAACAAATTAACAAATGAACAAATGAACAAATGAACAAATGAACAAATGAACAAATGGACGAATGAACAAATGAACAAATGAACAAATGAACAACTGAACAAATGAACAAATGAACAAATGAACAAATGAACAAATGAACAAATTAACAAATTAACAAATTAACAAATGAACAAATGAACAAATGAACAAATGAACAAATGAACAAATGGACGAATGAACAAATGAACAAATGAACAAATGAACAAATGAACAAATGAACAAATGAACAAATGAACAAGTGAACAAGTGAACAAATGAACAAATGAACAAATGAACAAATGAACAAATGAACAAATGAACAAATGAACAAATGAACAAATGAACAAATGAACAAATGAACAAATGAACAAATGAACAAATGAACAAATGAACACATGTACAAATGAACAAATGAACAAATGAACAAATGAACAAATGAACAAATGAACAAATGAACAAATGAACAAATGAACAAATGAACAAATGAACAAATGAACAAATGAACAAATGAACAAATGAACAAATGAACAAATGAACAAATGAACAAATGAACAAATGAACAAATGAACAAATGAACAAATGAACAAATGAACAAATGAACAAATGAACAAATGAACAAATGAACAAATGAACAAATGAACAAATGAACAAATGAACAAATGAACAAATGAACAAATGAACAAATGAACAAATGAAGAAATGAACAAATGAACAAATGAACAAATGAACAAATGAACAAATGAACAAATGAACAAATGAACAAATGAACAAATAAACAAATGTACAAATGAACAAATGAACAAAGGAACAAATGAACAATTGAACAAATGAACAAATGAACAAATGAACAAATGAACAAATGAACAAATGAACAAATGAACAAATGAACAAATGAACAAATGAACAAATGAACAAATGAACAAATGAACAAATGAACAAATGAACAAATGAAAAAATGAACAAATGAACAAATGAACAAATGAACAAATGAACAAATGAACAAAGGAACTAATGAACAATTGAACAAATGAACAAATGAACAAATGAACAAATGAACAAATGAACAAATGAACAAATGAACAAATGAACAAATGAACAAATGAACAAATGAACAAATGAACAAATGAACAAATGAACAAATGAACAAATGAACAAATGAACAAATGAAAAAATGAACAAATGAACAAATGAACAAATGAACAAATGAACAAATGAACAAATGAAAAAATGAACAAATGAACAAATGAACACATGAACAAATGAACAAATGAACAAACGAACAAATGAACAAATGAACAAATGAGCGAATAGGCAAATGAACGAATGAACAAATGAGCGAATAGACAATCGCACAAATGAACAAATGAACAAATGAACAAATGATCAAATGAACAAATGAGCAAAATGTGCAAAAGGAACAAACGAACAAACGAACAAACCTAACAAATGAACAAACGAACAAATGAACAAATGAACAAATGAGCGAATAGGCAAATGAACGAATGAACAAATGAGCGAATAGGCAAATGAACGAATGAACAAATGAGCGAATAGACAATCGCACAAATGAACAAATGAACAAATGAACAAATGAACAAATGAACAAATGAACAAATAAACAAATGAACAAATGAACAAATGATTAAATGAACGAATGAACAAATTGGCGAATAGACAATCGAACGAATGAACAAATGAACAAATGAACAACTGAACAAATGAACAAATGAACAAATGAACAAATGAACGAATGAACAAATGAACAATTGAACGAATGAACAAATGAACAAATGAGCGAACGAACAAATGACCAAATGAACAAATGAACAAATGAACAAATGAACATATGAACAAATGAACAAATGAACAAATGAACAAATGAACAAATGAACAGATGAACAAATGAACAAATGAACAAATGAACAAATGAACAAATGAACAAATGATTAAATGA
The DNA here is from genome assembly GCF_051020955.1 of Megalopta genalis. Classification (NCBI taxonomy): domain Eukaryota; kingdom Metazoa; phylum Arthropoda; class Insecta; order Hymenoptera; family Halictidae; genus Megalopta; species Megalopta genalis. The sequence continues at coordinate 4,569,685 of NC_135022.1, forward strand.
ACGAATGAACAAATTGGCGAATAGACAATCGAACGAATGAACAAATGAACAAATGAACAACTGAACAAATGAACAAATGAACAAATGAACAAATGAACAAATTAACAAATTAACAAATTAACAAATTAACAAATGAACAAATGAACAAATGAACAAATGAACAAATGAACAAATGGACAAATGAACAAATGAACAAATGAACAAATGAACAAATGAACAAATGAACAAATGAACAAATGAACAAATGAACAAATGAAAAAATGAACAAATGAACAAATGAACAAATGAACAAATGAACAAATGAACAACTGAACAAATGAACAAATGAACAAGTGAACAAATGAACAAATGAGCGAATAGGCAAATGAACGAATGAACAAATGAACGAGTAGACAATCGCACAAATGAACAAATGAACAAATGAACAAATGAACAAATGAATAAATGAACAAATGAACAAATGAACAAATGAACAATTGAACAAATGAACAAATGAACAAATGATCAAATGAACAAATGAACAAATGAACAAATGAACAAACGAACAAACGACCAAACGAACAAATGAACAAATGAACAAATGAACAAATGAACAAATGAACAAATGAAAAAATGAACAAATGAACAAATGAACAAATGAACAAATGAACAAATGAACAAATGAACAAATGAACAAATGAACAAATGAACAAATGAACAAATGAACAAATGAACAAATGAACAAATGAACAAATGAACAAATGAACAAATGAACAAATGAACAAATGAACAAATGAACAATTGAACAAATGAACAAATAAACAAATGAACAAATGAACAAATGAACAAATGAACAAATGAACAAATGAACAAATGAACAAATGAACAAATGAACAAATGAACAAATGAACAAATGAACAAATGAACAAATGAACAAATGAACATATGAACAAATGAACAAGTGAACAAATGAAAAAATGAACAAATGAACAAATGAACAAATGAACAAATGTGCGAATAGGCCAATGAACGAATGAACAAATGAACAAATGAACAAATGAACAAATGAACAAATGAACAAATGAACAAATGAACAAATGAACAAACGAACAAATGGACAAATGAACAAATGGACAAATGAACAAATGAACAAATGAACAAATGAACAAATGAACAAATGAACAAATGAACAAATGTACAAATGAACAAATGAACAAATGTACAAATGAACAACTGAACAAATGAACAAATGAACAAATGAACAAATGAACAAATGAACAAATGAACAAATGAACAAATGAACAAATGAACAAATGAACAAATGTACAACTGAACAAATGAACAAATGAACAAATGAACAAATGAACAAATGAACAGATGATCAAATGAACAAATGAACAAATGAACAAATGAACAAATGAACAAATGAACAAACGAACAAATGAACAAATGAACAAATGAACAAATGAACAAATGAACAAATGAACAAATGAACAAATGAACAAATGAACAAATGAACAAATGAACAAATAAACAAATGAACAAATGAACAAATGAACAAAGGAACAAATGAACAATTGAACAAATGAACAAATGAACAAATGAACAAATGAACAAATGAACAAATGAACAAATGAACAAATGAACAAATGAACAAATGAACAAATGAACAAATGAACAAATGAACAAATGAAGAAATGAAGAAATGAAGAAATGAATAAATTAACAAATGAACAAATGAACAAATGAACAAATGAACAAATGAACAAATGAACAAATGAACAAATAAACAAATGAACAAATGAACAAATGAACAAAGGAACAAATGAACAATTGAACAAATGAACAAATGAACAAATGAACAAATGAACAAATGAACAAATGAACAAATGAACAAATGAACAAATGAACAAATGAACAAATGAAAAAATGAACAAATGAACAAATGAACACATGAACAAATGAACAAATGAACAAACGAACAAATGAACAAATGAACAAATGAGCGAATAGGCAAATGAACGAATGAACAAATGAGCGAATAGACAATCGCACAAATGAACAAATGAACAAATGAACAAATGATCAAATGAACAAATGAGCAAAATGTGCAAAAGGAACAAACGAACAAACGAACAAACCTAACAAATGAACAAACGAACAAACGAACAAATGAACAAATGAACAAATGAGCGAATAGGCAAATGAACGAATGAACAAATGAGCGAATAGACAATCGCACAAATGAACAAATGAACAAATGAACAAATAAACAAATGAACAAATGAACAAATGATTAAATGAACGAATGAACAAATTGGCGAATAGACAATCGAACGAATGAACAAATGAACAAATGAACAACTGAACAAATGAACAAATGAACAAATGAACAAATGAACGAATGAACAAATGAACAATTGAACGAATGAACAAATGAACAAATGAGCGAACGAACAAATGACCAAATGAACAAATGAACAAATGAACAAATGAACATATGAACAAATGAACAAATGAACAAATGAACAAATGAACAAATGAACAAATGAACAGATGAACAAATGAACAAATGAACAAATGAACAAATGAACAAATGATTAAATGAACGAATGAACAAATTGGCGAATAGACAATCGAACGAATGAACAAATGAACAAATGAACAACTGAACAAATGAACAAATGAACAAATGAACAAATGAACAAATGAACAAATGAACAAATTAACAAATTAACAAATTAACAAATGAACAAATGAACAAATGAACAAATGAACAAATGAACAAATGGACAAATGAACAAATGAACAAATGAACAAATGAACAAATGAACAAATGAACAAATGAACAAATGAACAAGTGAACAAGTGAACAAATGAACAAATGAACAAATGAACAAATGAACAAATGAACAAATGAACAAATGAACAAATGAACAAATGAACAAATGAACACATGTACAAATGAACAAATGAACAAATGAACAAATGAACAAATGAGCAAATGAACAAATGAACAAATGAACAAATTAACAAATTAACAAATTAACAAATTAACAAATGAACAAATGAACAAATGAACAAATGAACAAATGGACAAATGAACAAATGAACAAATGAACAAATGAACAAATGAACAAATGAACAAATGAACAAATGAACAAATGAACAAATGAACAAATGAACAAATGAACAAATGAACAAATGAACAAATGAACAAATGAACAAATGAACAAATGAACAAATGAACAAATGAACAAATGAACAAATGAACAAATGAACAAATGAACAAATGAACAAATGAACAAATGAACAAATGAACAAATGAACAAATGAACAAATGAACAAATGAACAAATGAACAAATGAACAAATGAACAAATGAACAAATGAACAAATGAACAAATGAACAAATGAACAAATGAACAAATGAACAAATGAACAAATGAACAAATGAACAAATGAACAAATGACCAAATGAACAAACGAACAAATGAACAAATGAACAAATGAACAAATGAACAAATGAACAAATGATTAAATGAACGAATGAACAAATTGGCGAATAGACAATCGAACGAATGAACAAATGAACAAATGAACAACTGAACAAATGAACAAATGAACAAATGAACAAATGAACAAATGAACGAATGAACAAATGAACAATTGAACGAATGAACAAATGAACAAATGAGCGAACGAACAAATGACCAAATGAACAAATGAACAAATGAACAAATGAACATATGAACAAATGAACAAATGAACAAATGAACAAATGAACAAATGAACAGATGAACAAATGAACAAATGAACAAATGAACAAATGAACAAATGATTAAATGAACGAATGAACAAATTGGCGAATAGACAATCGAACGAATGAACAAATGAACAAATGAACAAATGAACAAATGAACAAATGAACAAATGAACAAATTAACAAATTAACAAATTAACAAATGAACAAATGAACAAATGAACAAATGAACAAATGGACAAATGAACAAATGAACAAATGAACAAATGAACAAATGAACAAAGGAACAAATGAACAATTGAACAAATGAACAAATGAACAAATGAACAAATGAACAAATGAACAAATGAACAAATGAACAAATGAACAAATGAACAAATGAAGAAAATGAACAAATGAACAAATGAACAAATGAACAAATGAACAAATGAACAACTGAACAAATGAACAAATGAACAAATGAACAAGTGAACAAATGAACAAATGAGCGAATAGGCAAATGAACGAATGAACAAATGAACGAGTAGACAATCGCACAAATGAACAAATGAACAAATGAACAAATGAGCAAATGAACAAATGATTAAATGAACGAATGAACAAATTGGCGAATAGACAATCGAACGAATGAACAAATGAACAAATGAACAACTGAACAAATGAACAAATGAACAAATGAACAAATGAACAAATGAACAAATTAACAAATTAACAAATTAACAAATGAACAAATGAACAAATGAACAAATGAACAAATGAACAAATGGACGAATGAACAAATGAACAAATGAACAAATGAACAACTGAACAAATGAACAAATGAACAAATGAACAAATGAACAAATGAACAAATGAACAAATTAACAAATTAACAAATTAACAAATGAACAAATGAACAAATGAACAAATGAACAAATGAACAAATGGACGAATGAACAAATGAACAAATGAACAAATGAACAAATGAACAAATGAACAAATGAACAAATGAACAAGTGAACAAGTGAACAAATGAACAAATGAACAAATGAACAAATGAACAAATGAACAAATGAACAAATGAACAAATGAACAAATGAACAAATGAACAAATGAACAAATGAACACATGTACAGATGAACAAATGAACAAATGAACAAATGAACAAATGAACAAATGAACAAATGAACAAATGAACAAATGAACAAATGAACAAATGAACAAATGAACAAATGAACAAATGAACAAATGAACAAATGAACAAATGAACAAATGAACAAATGAACAAATGAACAAATGAACAAATGAACAAATGAACAAATGAACAAATGAACAAATGAACAAATGAACAAATGAACAAATGAACAAATGAACAAATGAACAAATGAACAAATGAACAAATGAACAAATGAACAAATGAACAAATGAACAAATGAACAAATGAACAAATGAACAAATGAACAAATGAACAAATGAACAAATGAACAAATGAACAAATGAACAAATGAACAAATAAACAAATGAACAAATGAACAAATGAACAAAGGAACAAATGAACAATTGAACAAATGAACAAATGAACAAATGAACAAATGAACAAATGAACAAATGAACAAATGAACAAATGAACAAATGAACAAATGAACAAATGAAAAAATGAACAAATGAACAAATGAACAAATGAACAAATGAACAAATGAACAAAGGAACTAATGAACAATTGAACAAATGAACAAATGAACAAATGAACAAATGAACAAATGAACAAATGAACAAATGAACAAATGAACAAATGAACAAATGAACAAATGAACAAATGAACAAATGAACAAATGAACAAATGAACAAATGAACAAATGAAAAAATGAACAAATGAACAAATGAACAAATGAACAAATGAACAAATGAACAAATGAACAAATGAAAAAATGAACAAATGAACAAATGAACACATGAACAAATGAACAAATGAACAAACGAACAAATGAACAAATGAACAAATGAGCGAATAGGCAAATGAACGAATGAACAAATGAGCGAATAGACAATCGCACAAATGAACAAATGAACAAATGAACAAATGATCAAATGAACAAATGAGCAAAATGTGCAAAAGGAACAAACGAACAAACGAACAAACCTAACAAATGAACAAACGAACAAATGAACAAATGAACAAATGAGCGAATAGGCAAATGAACGAATGAACAAATGAGCGAATAGGCAAATGAACGAATGAACAAATGAGCGAATAGACAATCGCACAAATGAACAAATGAACAAATGAACAAATGAACAAATGAACAAATGAACAAATAAACAAATGAACAAATGAACAAATGATTAAATGAACGAATGAACAAATTGGCGAATAGACAATCGAACGAATGAACAAATGAACAAATGAACAACTGAACAAATGAACAAATGAACAAATGAACAAATGAACGAATGAACAAATGAACAATTGAACGAATGAACAAATGAACAAATGAGCGAACGAACAAATGACCAAATGAACAAATGAACAAATGAACAAATGAACATATGAACAAATGAACAAATGAACAAATGAACAAATGAACAAATGAACAGATGAACAAATGAACAAATGAACAAATGAACAAATGAACAAATGAACAAATGATTAAATGAACGAATGAACAAATTGGCGAATAGACAATCGAACGAATGAACAAATGAACAAATGAACAACTGAACAAATGAACAAATGAACAAATGAACAAATGAACAAATTAACAAATTAACAAATTAACAAATTAACAAATGAACAAATGAACAAATGAACAAATGAACAAATGAACAAATGGACAAATGAACAAATGAACAAATGAACAAATGAACAAATGAACAAATGAACAAATGAACAAATGAACAAATGAACAAATGAAAAAATGAACAAATGAACAAATGAACAAATGAACAAAAGAACAAATGAACAACTGAACAAATGAACAAATGAACAAGTGAACAAATGAACAAATGAGCGAATAGGCAAATGAACGAATGAACAAATGAACGAGTAGACAATCGCACAAATGAACAAATGAACAAATGAACAAATGAACAAATTAATAAATGAACAAATGAACAAATGAACAAATGAACAATTGAACAAATGAACAAATGAACAAATGATCAAATGAACAAATGAACAAATGAACAAATGAACAAACGAACAAACGACCAAACGAACAAATGAACAAATGAACAAATGAACAAATGAACAAATGAACAAATGAAAAAATGAACAAATGAACAAATGAACAAATGAACAAATGAACAAATGAACAAATGAACAAATGAACAAATGAACAAATGAACAAATGAACAAATGAACAAATGAACAAATGAACAAATGAACAAATGAACAAATGAACAAATGAACAAATGAACAAATGAACAAATGAACAAATGAACAATTGAACAATTGAACAAATGAACAAATGAACAAATGGACAAATGAACAAATGAACAAATGAACAAATGAACAAATGAACAAATGAACAAATGAACAAATGAACAAAGGAACAAATGAACAAATGATTAAATGAACGAATGAACAAATTGGCGAATAGACAATCGAACGAATGAACAAATGAACAAATGAACAACTGAACAAATGAACAAATGAACAAATGAACAAATGAACAAATGAACAAATGAACAAATGAACAAATTAACAAATTAACAAATTAACAAATGAACAAATGAACAAATGAACAAATTAACAAATTAACAAATTAACAAATGAACAAATGAACAAATGAACAAATGAACAAATGGACAAATGAACAAATGAACAAATGAACAAATGAACAAATGAACAAATGAACAAATGAACAAATGAACAAATGAACAAATGAACAAATGAACAAATGAACAAATGAACAAATGAACAAATGAACAAATGAACAAATGAACAAATGAACAAATGAACAAATGAACAAATGAACAAATGAACAAATGAACAAATGAACAAATGAACAAATGAACAAATGAACAAATGAACAAATGAACAAATGAACAAATGAACAAATGAACAAATGAACAAATGAACAAATGAACAAATGAACAAATGAACAAATGAACAAATGAACAAATGAACAAATGAACAAATGAACAAATGAACAAATGAACAAATGAACAAATGAACAAATGAACAAATGAACAAATGAACAAATGAACAAATGAACAAATGAACAAACGAACAAATGAACAAATGAACAAATGAACAAATGAACAAATGATTAAATGAACGAATGAACAAATTGGCGAATAGACAATCGAACGAATGAACAAATGAACAAATGAACAACTGAACAAATGAACAAATGAACAAATGAACAAATGAACAAATGAACGAATGAACAAATGAACAATTGAACGAATGAACAAATGAACAAATGAGCGAACGAACAAATGACCAAATGAACAAATGAACAAATGAACAAATGAACAAATGAACAAATGAAAAAAATGAACAAATGAACAAATGAACAAATGAACAAATGAACAAATGAACAACTGAACAAATGAACAAATGAACAAATGAACAAGTGAACAAATGAACAAATGAGCGAATAGGCAAATGAACGAATGAACAAATGAACGAGTAGACAATCGCACAAATGAACAAATGAACAAATGAACAAATGAGCAAATGAACAAATGATTAAATGAACGAATGAACAAATTGGCGAATAGACAATCGAACGAATGAACAAATGAACAAATGAACAACTGAACAAATGAACAAATGAACAAATGAACAAATGAACAAATGAACAAATTAACAAATTAACAAATTAACAAATGAACAAATGAACAAATGAACAAATGAACAAATGAACAAATGGACGAATGAACAAATGAACAAATGAACAAATGAACAACTGAACAAATGAACAAATGAACAAATGAACAAATGAACAAATGAACAAATTAACAAATTAACAAATTAACAAATGAACAAATGAACAAATGAACAAATGAACAAATGAACAAATGGACGAATGAACAAATGAACAAATGAACAAATGAACAAATGAACAAATGAACAAATGAACAAATGAACGAATGAACAAATGAACAATTGAACGAATGAACAAATGAACAAATGAGCGAACGAACAAATGACCAAATGAACAAATGAACAAATGAACAAATGAACATATGAACAAATGAACAAATGAACAAATGAACAAATGAACAAATGAACAGATGAACAAATGAACAAATGAACAAATGAACAAATGAACAAATGAACAAATGATTAAATGAACGAATGAACAAATTGGCGAATAGACAATCGAACGAATGAACAAATGAACAAATGAACAACTGAACAAATGAACAAATGAACAAATGAACAAATGAACAAATTAACAAATTAACAAATTAACAAATTAACAAATGAACAAATGAACAAATGAACAAATGAACAAATGAACAAATGGACAAATGAACAAATGAACAAATGAACAAATGAACAAATGAACAAATGAACAAATGAACAAATGAACAAATGAACAAATGAAAAAATGAACAAATGAACAAATGAACAAATGAACAAAAGAACAAATGAACAACTGAACAAATGAACAAATGAACAAGTGAACAAATGAACAAATGAGCGAATAGGCAAATGAACGAATGAACAAATGAACGAGTAGACAATCGCACAAATGAACAAATGAACAAATGAACAAATGAACAAATGAATAAATGAACAAATGAACAAATGAACAAATGAACAATTGAACAAATGAACAAATGAACAAATGATCAAATGAACAAATGAACAAATGAACAAATGAACAAACGAACAAACGACCAAACGAACAAATGAACAAATGAACAAATGAACAAATGAACAAATGAACAAATGAAAAAATGAACAAATGAACAAATGAACAAATGAACAAATGAACAAATGAACAAATGAACAAATGAACAAATGAACAAATGAACAAATGAACAAATGAACAAATGAACAAATGAACAAATGAACAAATGAACAAATGAACAAATGAACAAATGAACAAATGAACAATTGAACAATTGAACAAATGAACAAATGAACAAATGGACAAATGAACAAATGAACAAATGAACAAATGAACAAATGAACAAATGAACAAATGAACAAATGAACAAAGGAACAAATGAACAAATGATTAAATGAACGAATGAACAAATTGGCGAATAGACAATCGAACGAATGAACAAATGAACAAATGAACAACTGAACAAATGAACAAATGAACAAATGAACAAATGAACAAATGAACAAATGAACAAATGAACAAATTAACAAATTAACAAATTAACAAATGAACAAATGAACAAATGAACAAATTAACAAATTAACAAATTAACAAATGAACAAATGAACAAATGAACAAATGAACAAATGGACAAATGAACAAATGAACAAATGAACAAATGAACAAATGAACAAATGAACAAATGAACAAATGAACAAATGAACAAATGAACAAATGAACAAATGAACAAATGAACAAATGAACAAATGAACAAATGAACAAATGAACAAATGAACAAATGAACAAATGAACAAATGAACAAATGAACAAATGAACAAATGAACAAATGAACAAATGAACAAATGAACAAATGAACAAATGAACAAATGAACAAATGAACAAATGAACAAATGAACAAATGAACAAATGAACAAATGAACAAATGAACAAATGAACAAATGAACAAATGAACAAATGAACAAATGAACAAATGAACAAATGAACAAATGAACAAATGAACAAATGAACAAATGAACAAATGAACAAATGAACAAATGAACAAATGAACAAATGAACAAACGAACAAATGAACAAATGAACAAATGAACAAATGAACAAATGATTAAATGAACGAATGAACAAATTGGCGAATAGACAATCGAACGAATGAACAAATGAACAAATGAACAACTGAACAAATGAACAAATGAACAAATGAACAAATGAACAAATGAACGAATGAACAAATGAACAATTGAACGAATGAACAAATGAACAAATGAGCGAACGAACAAATGACCAAATGAACAAATGAACAAATGAACAAATGAACAAATGAACAAATGAAAAAAATGAACAAATGAACAAATGAACAAATGAACAAATGAACAAATGAACAACTGAACAAATGAACAAATGAACAAATGAACAAGTGAACAAATGAACAAATGAGCGAATAGGCAAATGAACGAATGAACAAATGAACGAGTAGACAATCGCACAAATGAACAAATGAACAAATGAACAAATGAGCAAATGAACAAATGATTAAATGAACGAATGAACAAATTGGCGAATAGACAATCGAACGAATGAACAAATGAACAAATGAACAACTGAACAAATGAACAAATGAACAAATGAACAAATGAACAAATGAACAAATTAACAAATTAACAAATTAACAAATGAACAAATGAACAAATGAACAAATGAACAAATGAACAAATGGACGAATGAACAAATGAACAAATGAACAAATGAACAACTGAACAAATGAACAAATGAACAAATGAACAAATGAACAAATGAACAAATTAACAAATTAACAAATTAACAAATGAACAAATGAACAAATGAACAAATGAACAAATGAACAAATGGACGAATGAACAAATGAACAAATGAACAAATGAACAAATGAACAAATGGACGAATGAACAAATGAACAAATGAACAAATGAACAAATGAACAAATGAACAAATGAACAAATGAACAAGTGAACAAGTGAACAAATGAACAAATGAACAAATGAACAAATGAACAAATGAACAAATGAACAAATGAACAAATGAACAAATGAACAAATGAACAAATGAACAAATGAACAAATGAACAAATGAACACATGTACAAATGAACAAATGAACAAATGAACAAATGAACAAATGAACAAATGAACAAATGAACAAATGAACAAATGAACAAATGAACAAATGAACAAATGAACAAATGAACAAATGAACAAATGAACAAATGAACAAATGAACAAATGAACAAATGAACAAATGAACAAATGAACAAATGAACAAATGAACAAATGAACAACTGAACAAATGAACAAATGAACAAATGAACAAATGAACAAATGAACAAATGAACAAATGAACAAATGAACAAATGAACAAATGTACAAATGAACAAATGAACAAATGTACAAATGAACAAATGAACAAATGAACAAATGAACAAATGAACAAATGAACAAATGAACAAATGAATAAAACGAACAAATGAACAAATGAACTAGTGAACAAACGAACAAATGAACAAATGAACAAATGAACAAATTAACAAATGAACAAATGAACAAATGAACAAATGAACAAATGAACAAAATAAGAAAAGGAACAAATGAACAAACGAACAAATGAACAAACGAACAAATGAACAAATGAACAAATGAACAAATGAGCGAATAGGCAAATGAACGAATGAACAAATGAGCGAATAGGCAAATGAACGAATGAACAAATGAGCGAATAGACAATCGCACAAATGAACAAATGAACAAATGAACAAATGAACAAATGAACAAATGAACAAATAAACAAATGAACAAATGAACAAATGATTAAATGAACGAATGAACAAATTGGCGAATAGACAATCGAACGAATGAACAAATGAACAAATGAACAACTGAACAAATGAACAAATGAACAAATGAACAAATGAACGAATGAACAAATGAACAAATGAGCGAATAGGCAAATGAACGAATGAACAAATGAGCGAATAGACAATCGCACAAATGAACAAATGAACAAATGAACAAATGATCAAATGAACAAATGAGCAAAATGTGCAAAAGGAACAAACGAACAAACGAACAAACCTAACAAATGAACAAACGAACAAATGAACAAATGAACAAATGAGCGAATAGGCAAATGAACGAATGAACAAATGAGCGAATAGGCAAATGAACGAATGAACAAATGAGCGAATAGACAATCGCACAAATGAACAAATGAACAAATGAACAAATGAACAAATGAACAAATGAACAAATAAACAAATGAACAAATGAACAAATGATTAAATGAACGAATGAACAAATTGGCGAATAGACAATCGAACGAATGAACAAATGAACAAATGAACAACTGAACAAATGAACAAATGAACAAATGAACAAATGAACGAATGAACAAATGAACAATTGAACGAATGAACAAATGAACAAATGAGCGAACGAACAAATGACCAAATGAACAAATGAACAAATGAACAAATGAACATATGAACAAATGAACAAATGAACAAATGAACAAATGAACAAATGAACAGATGAACAAATGAACAAATGAACAAATGAACAAATGAACAAATGAACAAATGAACAAATGAACAAATGATTAAATGAACGAATGAACAAATTGGCGAATAGACAATCGAACGAATGAACAAATGAACAAATGAACAACTGAACAAATGAACAAATGAACAAATGAACAAATGAACAAATTAACAAATTAACAAATTAACAAATTAACAAATGAACAAATGAACAAATGAACAAATGAACAAATGAACAAATGGACAAATGAACAAATGAACAAATGAACAAATGAACAAATGAACAAATGAACAAATGAACAAATGAACAAATGAACAAATGAAAAAATGAACAAATGAACAAATGAACAAATGAACAAATGAACAAATGAACAACTGAACAAATGAACAAATGAACAAGTGAACAAATGAACAAATGAGCGAATAGGCAAATGAACGAATGAACAAATGAACGAGTAGACAATCGCACAAATGAACAAATGAACAAATGAACAAATGAACAAATGAATAAATGAACAAATGAACAAATGAACAAATGAACAATTGAACAAATGAACAAATGAACAAATGATCAAATGAACAAATGAACAAATGAACAAATGAACAAACGAACAAACGACCAAACGAACAAATGAACAAATGAACAAATGAACAAATGAACAAATGAACAAATGAAAAAATGAACAAATGAACAAATGAACAAATGAACAAATGAACAAATGAACAAATGAACAAATGAACAAATGAACAAATGAACAAATGAACAAATGAACAAATGAACAAATGAACAAATGAACAAATGAACAAATGAACAAATGAACAAATGAACAAATGAACAAATGAACAATTGAACAAATGAACAAATAAACAAATGAACAAATGAACAAATGAACAAATGAACAAATGAACAAATGAACAAATGAACAAATGAACAAATGAACAAATGAACAAATGAACAAATGAACAAATGAACAAATGAACAAATGAACAAATGAACATATGAACAAATGAACAAGTGAACAAATGAAAAAATGAACAAATGAACAAATGAACAAATGAACAAATGTGCGAATAGGCCAATGAACGAATGAACAAATGAACAAATGAACAAATGAACAAATGAACAAATGAACAAATGAACAAATGAACAAATGAACAAATGAACAAACGAACAAATGGACAAATGAACAAATGGACAAATGAACAAATGAACAAATGAACAAATGAACAAATGAACAAATGAACAAATGTACAAATGAACAAATGAACAAATGTACAAATGAACAACTGAACAAATGAACAAATGAACAAATGAACAAATGAACAAATGAACAAATGAACAAATGAACAAATGAACAAATGAACAAATGAACAAATGTACAACTGAACAAATGAACAAATGAACAAATGAACAAATGAACAAATGAACAGATGATCAAATGAACAAATGAACAAATGAACAAATGAACAAATGAACAAATGAACAAACGAACAAATGAACAAATGAACAAATGAACAAATGAACAAATGAACAAATGAACAAATGAACAAATGAACAAATGAACAAATGAACAAATGAACAAATAAACAAATGAACAAATGAACAAATGAACAAAGGAACAAATGAACAATTGAACAAATGAACAAATGAACAAATGAACAAATGAACAAATGAACAAATGAACAAATGAACAAATGAACAAATGAACAAATGAACAAATGAACAAATGAACAAATGAAGAAATGAAGAAATGAAGAAATGAATAAATTAACAAATGAACAAATGAACAAATGAACAAATGAACAAATGAACAAATGAACAAATGAACAAATAAACAAATGAACAAATGAACAAATGAACAAAGGAACAAATGAACAATTGAACAAATGAACAAATGAACAAATGAACAAATGAACAAATGAACAAATGAACAAATGAACAAATGAACAAATGAACAAATGAACAAATGAAAAAATGAACAAATGAACAAATGAACACATGAACAAATGAACAAATGAACAAACGAACAAATGAACAAATGAACAAATGAGCGAATAGGCAAATGAACGAATGAACAAATGAGCGAATAGACAATCGCACAAATGAACAAATGAACAAATGAACAAATGATCAAATGAACAAATGAGCAAAATGTGCAAAAGGAACAAACGAACAAACGAACAAACCTAACAAATGAACAAACGAACAAATGAACAAATGAACAAATGAGCGAATAGGCAAATGAACGAATGAACAAATGAGCGAATAGACAATCGCACAAATGAACAAATGAACAAATGAACAAATGAACAAATAAACAAATGAACAAATGAACAAATGATTAAATGAACGAATGAACAAATTGGCGAATAGACAATCGAACGAATGAACAAATGAACAAATGAACAACTGAACAAATGAACAAATGAACAAATGAACAAATGAACGAATGAACAAATGAACAATTGAACGAATGAACAAATGAACAAATGAGCGAACGAACAAATGACCAAATGAACAAATGAACAAATGAACAAATGAACATATGAACAAATGAACAAATGAACAAATGAACAAATGAACAAATGAACAAATGAACAGATGAACAAATGAACAAATGAACAAATGAACAAATGAACAAATGAACAAATGAACAAATGAACAAGTGAACAAGTGAACAAATGAACAAATGAACAAATGAACAAATGAACAAATGAACAAATGAACAAATGAACAAATGAACAAATGAACAAATGAACAAATGAACAAATGAACACATGTACAAATGAACAAATGAACAAATGAACAAATGAACAAATGAGCAAATGAACAAATGAACAAATGAACAAATGAACAAATGAACAAATGAACAAATGAACAAATGAACAAATGAACAAATGAACAAATGAACAAATGAACAAATGAACAAATGAACAAATGAACAAATGAACAAATGAACAAATGAACAAATGAACAAATGAACAAATGAACAAATGAACAAATGAACAAATGAACAAATGAACAAATGAACAAATGAACAAATGAACAAATGAACAAATGAACAAATGAACAAATGAACAAATGAACAAATGAACAAATGAACAAATGAACAAATGAACAAATGAACAAATGAACAAATGAACAAATGAACAAATGAACAAATGAACAAATGAACAAATGAACAAATGAACAAATGAACACATGAACAAATGAACAAATGAACAAATGAACAAATAAACAAATGAACAAATGAACAAATGAACAAAGGAACAAATGAACAATTGAACAAATGAACAAATGAACAAATGAACAAATGAACAAATGAACAAATGAACAAATGAACAAATGAACAAATGAACAAATGAAAAAATGAACAAATGAACAAATGAACAAATGAACAAATGAACAAATGAACAAATGAACAAATGAACAACTGAACAAATGAACAAATGAACAAGTGAACAAATGAACAAATGAGCGAATAGGCAAATGAACGAATGAACAAATGAACGAGTAGACAATCGCACAAATGAACAAATGAACAAATGAACAAATGAACAAATGAACAAATGAATAAATGAACAAATGAACAAATGAACAAATGAACAATTGAACAAATGAACAAATGAACAAATGATCAAATGAACAAATGAACAAATGAACAAATGACAAACGAACAAACGACCAAACGAACAAATGAACAAATGAACAAATGAACAAATGAACAAATGAACAAATGAACAAATGAACAAATGAACAAATGAACAAATGAAAAAATGAACAAATGAACAAATGAACAAATGAACAAATGAACAAATGAAAAAATGAACAAATGAACAAATGAACAAATGAACAAATGAACAAATGAATAAATGAACAAATGAACAAATGAACAAATGAACAAATGAACAAATGAACAAATGAACAAATGAACAAATGAACAAATGAACAAATGAACAAATGAACAAATGAACAAATGAACAAATGAAAAAATGAAAAAATGAACAAATGAACAAATGAACAAATGAACAAAAGAACAAATGAACAAATGAACAAATGAACAAATGAACAAATGAACAAATGAACAAATGAACAAATGTACAAATGAACAAATGTACAACTGAACAAATGAACAAATGTACAAATGAACAAATGTACAACTGAACAAATGAACAAATGAACAAATGAACAAATGAACTAATGAACAAATGAACTAATGAACAAATGAACAAATAAACAAATGAACAAATGAACAAATGTACAACTGAACAAATGAACAAATGTACAAATGAACAAATGTACAACTGAACAAATGAACAAATGAACAAATGAACAAATGAACTAATGAACAAATGAACAAATAAACAAATGAACAAATGAACAAATGAACAAATGAACAAATGAACAAATGAACAAATGAACAAATGAACAAATGAACAAATGAACAAATGAACAAATGAACAAATGAACAAATGAACAAATGAACAAATGAACAAATGAACAAATGAACAAATGAACAAATGAACAAATGAACAAATGAACAAATAAACAAATGAACAAATGAACAAATGAACTAATGAACAAATGAACAAATAAACAAATGAACAAATGAACAAATGAACAAATGAACAAATGAACAAATGAACAAATGAACAAATGAACAAATGAACAAATGAACAAATGAACAAATGAACAAATGAACAAATGAACAAATGAACAAATGAACAAATGAACAAATGAACAAATGAACAAATGAACAAATGAACAAATGAACAAATGAACAAATGAACAAATGAACAAATGAACAAATGAACAAATGAACAAATGAACAAATGAACAAATGAACAAATGAACAGATGAACAGATGAACAAATGATCAAACGAACAAACGAACAAACGAACAAACGAACAAACGAACAAACCTAACAAACGAAAAAACGAACAAACGAACAAACGAACAAACGAACAAACGAACAAACGAACAAACGAACAAATGCACAAATGCACAAATGAACAAATGAACAAATGAACAAATGAACAAATGAACAAATGAACAAATGAACAAACGAACAAATGAACAAATGAACTAGTGAACAAATGAACAAATGAACAAATGAACAAATGAACAAATTAACAAATGAACAAATGAACAAATGAACAAATGAACAAATGAACAAATGAACAAAATAAGCAAAAGGAACAAATGAACAAACGAACAAATGAACAAACGAACAAATGAACAAATGAACAAATGAACAAATGAACAAATGAACAAATGAACAAATGAACAAATGAACAAATGAACAAATGAACAAATGAACAAATGAACAAATGAACAAATGAACAAATGAACAAATGAACAAATGAACAAATGAACAAATGAACAAATGAACAAATGAACACATGAACACATGAACAAATGAACAAATGAACAAATGAACAAACGAACAAATGAACAAATGAACAAATGAGCGAATAGGCAAATGAACGAATGAAAAAATGAGCGAATAGACAATCGCACAAATGAACAAATGAACAAATGAACAAATGAACAAATGATCAAATGAACAAATGAGCAAAATGAGCAAAAGGAACAAACGAACAAACGAACAAACCTAACAAACGAACAAACGAACAAACGAACAAACGAACAAAAGAACAAACGAACAAACGAACAAACGAACAAACGAACAAACGAACAAACGAACAAACGAACAAACGTACAAACGAACAAATGAACAAATGAAAAAAATGAACAAATGAAAAAAATGAACAAATGAATAAATGAACACATGAACAAATGAACAAATGAACAAACGAACAAATGAACAAATGAACAAATTAACAAATGAACAAATGAACAAATGAACAAATGAACAAATGAACAAATGAACAAATGAACAAATGAACAAATGAACAAATGAACAAATGAACAAATGATCAAATGAACAAATGAAGAAACGAATAAACGAACAAACGAACAAACCTAACAAACGAACAAACGAACAAACGAACAAACGAACAAACGAACAAACGAACAAACGAACAAACGAACAAACGAACAAAAGAACAAACGAACAAACGAACAAACGAACAAACGAACAAACGAACAAACGAACAAACGAACAAATGAACAAATGAACAAATGAACAAATGAAAAAAATGAACAAATGAATAAATGAACACATGAACAAATGAACAAATGAACAAATGAACAAACGAACAAATGAACAAATGAACAAATTAACAAATGAACAAATGAACAAATGAACAAATGAACAAATGAACAAGTGAACAAATGAACAAATGAACAAATGAACAAATGAACAAATGAACAAATGATCAAATGAACAAATGAAGAAACGAACAAACGAACAAACGAACAAACGAACAAACGAAACAAACGAACAAACGAACAAACGAACAAACGAACAAACGAACAAACGAACAAACGAACAAACGAACAAACGAACAAACGAACAAACGAACAAACGAACAAATGCACAAATGCACAAATGAACAAATGAACAAATGAACAAATGAACAAATGAACAAATGAATAAAACGAACAAATGAACAAATGAACTAGTGAACAAATGAACAAATGAACAAATGAACAAATGAACAAATTAACAAATGAACAAATGAACAAATGAACAAATGAACAAATGAACAAATGAACAAAATAAGAAAAGGAACAAATGAACAAACGAACAAATGAACAAACGAACAAATGAACAAACGAACAAATGAACAAATGAACAAATGAACAAATGAACAAATGAACAAATGAACAAATGAACAAATGAACAAATGAACAAATGAACAAATGAACAAATGAACAAATGAACAAACGAACAAATGAACAAACGAACAAACGAACAAATGAACAAACGAACAAATGAACAAATGATCAAATGAACAAATGAACAAATGAACAAATGAACAAATGAACAAATGAACAAATGAACAAATGAACAAATGAATAAATGAACAAATGAACAAATGAACAAATGAACAAATGAACAAATGGACAAATGAACAAATGAACAAATGAACAAATGAACAAATGAACAAATGAACAAATGAACAAATGAACAATCGAACAAATGAACAAATGAACAAATGAACAAATGAACAAATGAACAAATGAACAAATGAACAAATGAACAAATGAACAAATGAACAAATGAACAAATGAACAAATGAACAAATGAACAAATGAACAAATGAACAAATGAACAAATGAACAAATGAACAAATGAACAAATGAACAAATGAACAAATGAACAAATGAACAAATGAACAAATGAACAAATGAACAAATGAACAAATGAACAAATGAACAAATGAACAAATGAACAAATGAACAAATGAACAAATGAACAAATGAACAAATGAACAAATGTGCGAATAGGCCAATGAACGAATGAACAAATGAACAAATGAACAAATGAACAAATGAACAAATGAACAAATGAACAAATGAACAAATGAACAAATGAACAAATGAACAAATGAACAAATGAACAAATGAACAAATGAACAAATGAACAAATGAACAAATGTACAAATGAACAAATGAACAAATGAACAAATGAACAAATGTACAAATGAACAAATGAACAAATGTACAAATGAACAAATGAACAAATGAACAAATGAACAAATGAACAAATGAACAAATGAACAAATGAACAAATGAACAAATGAACAAATGAACAAATGAACAAATGAACAAATGAACAAATGAACAAATGAACAAATGTACAAATGAACAAATGAACAAATGTACAAATGAACAAATGAACAAATGAACAAATGAACAAATGAACAAATGAACAAATGAACAAATGAACAAATGAACAAATGAATAAAACGAACAAATGAACAAATGAACTAGTGAACAAACGAACAAATGAACAAATGAACAAATGAACAAATTAACAAATGAACAAATGAACAAATGAACAAATGAACAAATGAACAAAATAAGAAAAGGAACAAATGAACAAACGAACAAATGAACAAACGAACAAATGAACAAATGAACAAATGAACAAATGAACAAATGAACAAATGAACAAATGAACAAATGAACAAATGAACAAATGAACAAATGAACAAATGAACAAATGAACAAATGAACAAATGAACAAATGAACAAATGAACAAATGAACAAATGAACAAACGAACAAATGAACAAACGAACAAATGAACAAATGATCAAATGAACAAATGAACAAACGAACAAATGAACAAATGAACAAATGAACAAATGAACAAATGAACAAATGAACAAATGAACAAATGAACAAATGGACAAATGAACAAATGAACAAATGAACAAATGAACAAATGAACAAATGAACAAATGAACAAATGAACAAATGAACAATCGAACAAATGAACAAATGAACAAATGAACAAATGAACAAATGAACAAATGAACAAATGAACAAATGAACAAATGAACAAACGAACAAATGAACAAATGAACAAATGAACAAATGAACAAATGAACAAATGAACAAATGAACAAATGAACAAATGAACAAATGAACAAATGAACAAATGAACAAATGAACAAATGAACAAATGAACAAATGAACAAATGTGCGAATAGGCCAATGAACGAATGAACAAATGAACAAATGAACAAATGAACAAATGAACAAATGAACAAATGATCAAATGAACAAATGAACAAATGAACAAATGAACAAATGAACAAATGAACAAATGAACAAATGAACAAATGAAAAAATGGACAAATGAACAAATGAACAAATGAACAAATGAACAAATGAACAAATGAACAAATGTACAAATGAACAAATGAACAAATGTACAAATGAACAAATGAACAAATGAACAAATGAACAAATGAACAAATGAACAAATGAACAAATGTACAAATGAACAAATGAACAAATGTACAAATGAACAAATGAACAAATGAACAAATGAACAAATGTACAAATGAACAAATGTACAACTGAACAAATGAACAAATGAACAAATGGACAAATGAACAAATGAACAATTGAGCGAATTGCCAAATGAACGAATGAACAAATGAGCGAATAGACAATCGCACAAATGAACAAATGAACAAAAGAATAAATGAACAAATGAACAAATAAACAAATGAACAAATGAACAAATGATTAAATGAACGAATGAACAAATTGGCGAATAGACAATCGAACGAATGAATAAATGAACAAATGAACAACTGAACAAATGAAAAAATGAACAAATGAACAAATGAACAAATGAACGAATGAACAAATGAACAATTGAACGAATGAACAAATGAACAAATGAGCGAACGAACAAATGACCAAATGAACAAATGAACAAATGAACAAATGAACATATGAACAAATGAACAAATGAACAAATGAACAAATGAACAAATGAACAGATGAACAAATGAACAAATGAACAAATGAACAAATGAACAAATGATTAAATGAACGAATGAACAAATTGGCGAATAGACAATCGAACGAATGAACAAATGAACAATTGAACAACTGAACAAATGAACAAATGAACAAATGAACAAATGAACAAATGAACAAATGAACAAATGAACAAATTAACAAATTAACAAATGAACAAATGAACAAATGAACAAATGAACAAATTAACAAATTAACAAATGAACAAATGGACAAATGAACAAATGAACAAATGAACAAATGAACAAATGAACAAATGAACAAATGAACAAATGAACAAATGAACAAGTGAACAAGTGAACAAATGAACAAATGAACAAATGAACAAATGAACAAATGAACAAATGAACAAATGAACAAATGAACAAATGAACACATGTACAAATGAACAAATGAACAAATGAACAAATGGACATATGAACAAATGAACAAATGAACAAATGAACAAATGAACAAATGAACAAATGAACAAATGAACAAATGAACAAATGAACAAATGAACAAATGAACAAATGATTAAATGAACGAATGAACAAATTGGCGAATAGACAATCGAACGAATGAACAAATGAACAAATGAACAACTGAACAAATGAACAAATGAACAAATGAACAAATGAACGAATGAACAAATGAACAA
Organism: Megalopta genalis; assembly: GCF_051020955.1. NCBI lineage: Eukaryota > Metazoa > Arthropoda > Insecta > Hymenoptera > Halictidae > Megalopta > Megalopta genalis. Next base: position 4,592,888 of record NC_135022.1, read on the forward strand.
TTGAACGAATGAACAAATGAACAAATGAGCGAACGAACAAATGACCAAATGAACAAATGAACAAATGAACAAATGAACATATGAACAAATGAACAAATGAACAAATGAACAAATGAACAAATGAACAAATGAACAGATGAACAAATGAACAAATGAACAAATGAACAAATGAACAAATGATTAAATGAACGAATGAACAAATTGGCGAATAGACAATCGAACGAATGAACAAATGAACAAATGAACAACTGAACAAATGAACAAATGAACAAATGAACAAATGAACAAATGAACAAATGAACAAATGAACAAATTAACAAATTAACAAATTAACAAATGAACAAATGAACAAATGAACAAATGAACAAATGAACAAATGAACAAATGGACAAATGAACAAATGAACAAATGAACAAATGAACAAATGAACAAATGAACAAATGAACAAATGAACAAGTGAACAAGTGAACAAATGAACAAATGAACAAATGAACAAATGAACAAATGAACAAATGAACAAATGAACAAATGAACAAATGAACAAATGAACAAATGAACAAATGAACAAATGAACAAATGAACACATGTACAAATGAACAAATGAACAAATGAACAAATGAACAAATGAGCAAATGAACAAATGAACAAATGAACAAATGAACAAATGAACAAATGAACAAATGAACAAATGAACAAATGAACAAATGAACAAATGAACAAATGAACAAATGAACAAATGAACAAATGAACAAATGAACAAATGAACAAATGAACAAATGAACAAATGAACAAATGAACAAATGAACAAATGAACAAATGAACAAATGAACAAATGAACAAATGAACAAATGAACAAATGAACAAATGAACAAATGAACAAATGAACAAATGAACAAATGAACAAATGAACAAATGAACAAATGAACAAATGAACACATGAACAAATGAACAAATGAACAAATGAACAAATAAACAAATGAACAAATGAACAAATGAACAAAGGAACAAATGAACAATTGAACAAATGAACAAATGAACAAATGAACAAATGAACAAATGAACAAATGAACAAATGAACAAATGAACAAATGAACAAATGAAAAAATGAACAAATGAACAAATGAACAAATGAACAAATGAACAAATGAACAAATGAACAACTGAACAAATGAACAAATGAACAAGTGAACAAATGAACAAATGAGCGAATAGGCAAATGAACGAATGAACAAATGAACGAGTAGACAATCGCACAAATGAACAAATGAACAAATGAACAAATGAACAAATGAACAAATGAATAAATGAACAAATGAACAAATGAACAAATGAACAATTGAACAAATGAACAAATGAACAAATGATCAAATGAACAAATGAACAAATGAACAAATGACAAACGAACAAACGACCAAACGAACAAATGAACAAATGAACAAATGAACAAATGAACAAATGAACAAATGAACAAATGAAAAAATGAACAAATGAACAAATGAACAAATGAACAAATGAACAAATGAAAAAATGAACAAATGAACAAATGAACAAATGAACAAATGAACAAATGAACAAATGAACAAATGAATAAATGAACAAATGAACAAATGAACAAATGAACAAATGAACAAATGAACAAATGAACAAATGAACAAATGAACAAATGAACAAATGAACAAATGAACAAATGAACAAATGAACAAATGAAAAAATGAAAAAATGAACAAATGAACAAATGAACAAATGAACAAAAGAACAAATGAACAAATGAACAAATGAACAAATGAACAAATGAACAAATGAACAAATGAACAAATGAACAAATGTACAAATGAACAAATGTACAACTGAACAAATGAACAAATGTACAAATGAACAAATGTACAACTGAACAAATGAACAAATGAACAAATGAACAAATGAACTAATGAACAAATGAACTAATGAACAAATGAACAAATAAACAAATGAACAAATGAACAAATGTACAACTGAACAAATGAACAAATGTACAAATGAACAAATGTACAACTGAACAAATGAACAAATGAACAAATGAACAAATGAACTAATGAACAAATGAACAAATAAACAAATGAACAAATGAACAAATGAACAAATGAACAAATGAACAAATAAACAAATGAACAAATGAACAAATGAACAAATGAACAAATGAACAAATGAACAAATGAACAAATGAACAAATGAACAAATGAACAAATGAACAAATGAACAAATGAACAAATGAACAAATGAACAAATGAACAAATGAACAAATGAACAAATGAACTAATGAACAAATGAACAAATAAACAAATGAACAAATGAACAAATGAACAAATGAACAAATGAACAAATGAACAAATGAACAAATGAACAAATGAACAAATGAACAAATGAACAAATGAACAAATGAACAAATGAACAAATGAACAAATGAACAAATGAACAAATGAACAAATGAACAAATGAACAAATGAACAAATGAACAAATGAACAAATGAACAAATGAACAAATGAACAAATGAACAAATGAACAAATGAACAAATGAACAAATGAACAAATGAACAGATGAACAGATGAACAAATGATCAAACGAACAAACGAACAAACGAACAAACGAACAAACGAACAAACCTAACAAACGAAAAAACGAACAAACGAACAAACGAACAAACGAACAAACGAACAAACGAACAAACGAACAAACGAACAAACGAACAAATGCACAAATGCACAAATGAACAAATGAACAAATGAACAAATGAACAAATGAACAAATGAACAAATGAACAAACGAACAAATGAACAAATGAACTAGTGAACAAATGAACAAATGAACAAATGAACAAATGAACAAATTAACAAATGAACAAATGAACAAATGAACAAATGAACAAATGAACAAATGAACAAAATAAGCAAAAGGAACAAATGAACAAACGAACAAATGAACAAACGAACAAATGAACAAATGAACAAATGAACAAATGAACAAATGAACAAATGAACAAATGAACAAATGAACAAATGAACAAATGAACAAATGAACAAATGAACAAATGAACAAATGAACAAATGAACAAATGAACAAATGAACAAATGAACAAATGAACAAATGAACAAATGAACAAATGAACAAATGAACAAATGAACAAATGAACACATGAACACATGAACAAATGAACAAATGAACAAACGAACAAATGAACAAATGAACAAATGAGCGAATAGGCAAATGAACGAATGAAAAAATGAGCGAATAGACAATCGCACAAATGAACAAATGAACAAATGAACAAATGAACAAATGATCAAATGAACAAATGAGCAAAATGAGCAAAAGGAACAAACGAACAAACGAACAAACCTAACAAACGAACAAACGAACAAACGAACAAACGAACAAAAGAACAAACGAACAAACGAACAAACGAACAAACGAACAAACGAACAAACGAACAAACGAACAAACGTACAAACGAACAAATGAACAAATGAAAAAAATGAACAAATGAAAAAAATGAACAAATGAATAAATGAACACATGAACAAATGAACAAATGAACAAACGAACAAATGAACAAATGAACAAATTAACAAATGAACAAATGAACAAATGAACAAATGAACAAATGAACAAATGAACAAATGAACAAATGAACAAATGAACAAATGAACAAATGAACAAATGAACAAATGAACAAATGAACAAATGATCAAATGAACAAATGAAGAAACGAATAAACGAACAAACGAACAAACGAACAAACGAACAAACGAACAAACGAACAAACGAACAAACGAACAAAAGAACAAACGAACAAACGAACAAACGAACAAACGAACAAACGAACAAACGAACAAACGAACAAATGAACAAATGAACAAATGAACAAATGAAAAAAATGAACAAATGAATAAATGAACACATGAACAAATGAACAAATGAACAAATGAACAAACGAACAAATGAACAAATGAACAAATGAACAAATTAACAAATGAACAAATGAACAAATGAACAAATGAACAAATGAACAAATGAACAAATGAACAAGTGAACAAATGAACAAATGAACAAATGAACAAATGAACAAATGAACAAATGATCAAATGAACAAATGAAGAAACGAACAAACGAACAAACGAACAAACGAACAAACCTAACAAACGAACAAACGAACAAACGAACAAACGAACAAACGAACAAACGAACAAACGAACAAACGAACAAACGAACAAACGAACAAACGAACAAACGAACAAATGCACAAATGCACAAATGAACAAATGAACAAATGAACAAATGAACAAATGAACAAATGAACAAATGAATAAAACGAACAAATGAACAAATGAACTAGTGAACAAATGAACAAATGAACAAATGAACAAATGAACAAATTAACAAATGAACAAATGAACAAATGAACAAATGAACAAATGAACAAATGAACAAAATAAGAAAAGGAACAAATGAACAAACGAACAAATGAACAAACGAACAAATGAACAAACGAACAAATGAACAAATGAACAAATGAACAAATGAACAAATGAACAAATGAACAAATGAACAAATGAACAAATGAACAAATGAACAAATGAACAAATGAACAAATGAACAAATGAACAAATGAACAAATGAACAAATGAACAAACGAACAAACGAACAAATGAACAAACGAACAAATGAACAAATGATCAAATGAACAAATGAACAAATGAACAAATGAACAAATGAACAAATGAACAAATGAACAAATGAACAAATGAATAAATGAACAAATGAACAAATGAACAAATGAAAAAATGAACAAATGGACAAATGAACAAATGAACAAATGAACAAATGAACAAATGAACAAATGAACAAATGAACAATCGAACAAATGAACAAATGAACAAATGAACAAATGAACAAATGAACAAATGAACAAATGAACAAATGAACAAATGAACAAATGAACAAATGAACAAATGAACAAATGAACAAATGAACAAATGAACAAATGAACAAATGAACAAATGAACAAATGAACAAATGAACAAATGAACAAATGAACAAATGAACAAATGAACAAATGAACAAATGAACAAATGAACAAATGAACAAATGAACAAATGAACAAATGAACAAATGTGCGAATAGGCCAATGAACGAATGAACAAATGAACAAATGAACAAATGAACAAATGAACAAATGAACAAATGAACAAATGAACAAATGAACAAATGAACAAATGAACAAATGAACAAATGAACAAATGAACAAATGAACAAATGAACAAATGAACAAATGAACAAATGAACAAATGAACAAATGAACAAATGTACAAATGAACAAATGAACAAATGTACAAATGAACAAATGAACAAATGAACAAATGAACAAATGAACAAATGAACAAATGAACAAATGAACAAATGAACAAATGAACAAATGAACAAATGAACAAATGTACAAATGAACAAATGAACAAATGTACAAATGAACAAATGAACAAATGAACAAATGAACAAATGAACAAATGAACAAATGAACAAATGAACAAATGAACAAATGAACAAATGAATAAAACGAACAAATGAACAAATGAACTAGTGAACAAATGAACAAATGAACAAATGAACAAATGAACAAATTAACAAATGAACAAATGAACAAATGAACAAATGAACAAATGAACAAAATAAGAAAAGGAACAAATGAACAAACGAACAAATGAACAAACGAACAAATGAACAAATGAACAAATGAACAAATGAACAAATGAACAAATGAACAAATGAACAAATGAACAAATGAACAAATGAACAAATGAACAAATGAACAAATGAACAAATGAACAAATGAACAAATGAACAAATGAACAAATGAACAAATGAACAAATGAACAAATGAACAAACGAACAAATGAACAAACGAACAAATGAACAAATGATCAAATGAACAAATGAACAAACGAACAAATGAACAAATGAACAAATGAACAAATGAACAAATGAACAAATGAACAAATGAACAAATGAACAAATGGACAAATGAACAAATGAACAAATGAACAAATGAACAAATGAACAAATGAACAAATGAACAAATGAACAAATGAACAATCGAACAAATGAACAATAGAACAAATGAACAAATGAACAAATGAACAAATGAACAAATGAACAAATGAACAAATGAACAAATGAACAAATGAACAAATGAACAAATGAACAAATGAACAAATGAACAAATGAACAAATGAACAAATGAACAAATGAACAAATGAACAAATGAACAAATGAACAAATGAACAAATGAACAAATGAACAAATGAACAAATGAACAAATGAACAAATGTGCGAATAGGCCAATGAACGAATGAACAAATGAACAAATGAACAAATGAACAAATGAACAAATGAACAAATGATCAAATGAACAAATGAACAAATGAACAAATGAACAAATGAACAAATGAACAAATGAACAAATGAACAAATGAAAAAATGGACAAATGAACAAATGAACAAATGAACAAATGAACAAATGAACAAATGAACAAATGTACAAATGAACAAATGAACAAATGTACAAATGAACAAATGAACAAATGAACAAATGAACAAATGAACAAATGAACAAATGAACAAATGTACAAATGAACAAATGAACAAATGTACAAATGAACAAATGAACAAATGAACCAATGAACAAATGTACAAATGAACAAATGTACAACTGAACAAATGAACAAATGAACAAATGGACAAATGAACAAATGAACAATTGAGCGAATTGCCAAATGAACGAATGAACAAATGAGCGAATAGACAATCGCACAAATGAACAAATGAACAAAAGAATAAATGAACAAATGAACAAATAAACAAATGAACAAATGAACAAATGATTAAATGAACGAATGAACAAATTGGCGAATAGACAATCGAACGAATGAATAAATGAACAAATGAACAACTGAACAAATGAACAAATGAACAAATGAACAAATGAACAAATGAACGAATGAACAAATGAACAATTGAACGAATGAACAAATGAACAAATGAGCGAACGAACAAATGACCAAATGAACAAATGAACAAATGAACAAATGAACATATGAACAAATGAACAAATGAACAAATGAACAAATGAACAAATGAACAGATGAACAAATGAACAAATGAACAAATGAACAAATGAACAAATGATTAAATGAACGAATGAACAAATTGGCGAATAGACAATCGAACGAATGAACAAATGAACAATTGAACAACTGAACAAATGAACAAATGAACAAATGAACAAATGAACAAATGAACAAATGAACAAATGAACAAATGAACAAATGAACAAATTAACAAATTAACAAATGAACAAATGAACAAATGAACAAATGAACAAATGAACAAATTAACAAATGAACAAATGGACAAATGAACAAATGAACAAATGAACAAATGAACAAATGAACAAATGAACAAATGAACAAATGAACAAGTGAACAAGTGAACAAATGAACAAATGAACAAATGAACAAATGAACAAATGAACAAATGAACAAATGAACAAATGAACAAATGAACACATGTACAAATGAACAAATGAACAAATGAACAAATGGACATATGAACAAATGAACAAATGAACAAATGAACAAATGAACAAGTGAACAAATGAACAAATGAACAAATGAACAAATGAACAAATGATTAAATGAACGAATGAACAAATTGGCGAATAGACAATCGAACGAATGAACAAATGAACAAATGAACAACTGAACAAATGAACAAATGAACAAATGAACAAATGAACAAATGAACAAATGAACAAATGAACAAATGAACAAATGAACAAATGAACAAATGAACAAATGAACAAATGAACAAATGAACAAATGGACAAATGAACAAATGAACAAATGAACAAATGAACAAATGAACAAATGAACAAATGAACAAATGAACAAGTGAACAAGTGAACAAATGAACAAATGAACAAATGAACAAATGAACAAATGAACAAATGAACAAATGAACAAATGAACACATGTACAAATGAACAAATGAACAAATGAACAAATGAACAAATGAACAAATGAACAAATGAACAAATGAACAAATGAACAAATGAACAAATGAACAAATGAACAAATGAACAAATGAACAAATGAACAAATGAACAAATGAACAAATGAACAAATGAACAAATGAACAAATTAACAAATGAACAAATGAACAAAAGAACAAATGAACAAATGAACAAATGAACAAATGAACAAATGAACAAATGAACAAATGAACAAATGAACAAATGAACAAATGAACAAATGAACAAATGAACAAATGAACAAATGAACAAATGAACAAATGAACAAATGAACAAATGAACAAATGAACAAATGAACAAATGAACAAATGAACAAATGAACAAATGAACAAATGAACAAATGAACAAAGGAACAAATGAACAATTGAACAAATGAACAAATGAACAAATGAACAAATGAACAAATGAACAAATGAACAAATGAACAAATGAACAAATGAACAAATGAACAAATGAAAAAATGAACAAATGAAAAAATGAACAAATGAACAAATGAACAAATGAACAAATGAACAAATGAACAAATGAACAAATGAACAAATGAACAACTGAACAAATGAACAAATGAACAAGTGAACAAATGAACAAATGAGCGAATAGGCAAATGTACGAATGAACAAATGAACGAGTAGACAATCGCACAAATGAACAAATGAACAAATGAACAAATGAATAAATGAACAAATGAACAAATGAACAAATGAACAATTGAACAAATGAACAAATGAACAAATGATCAAATGAACAAATGAACAAATGAACAAATGAACAAACGAACAAACGACCAAACGAACAAATGAACAAATGAACAAATGAACAAATGAACAAATGAACAAATGAACAAATGAACAAATGAACAAATGAACAAATGAAAAAATGAACAAATGAACAAATGAACAAATGAACAAATGAACAAATGAACAAATGAACAAATGAACAAATGAACAAATGAACAAATGAACAAATGAACAAATGAACAAATGAACAAATGAACAATTGAACAAATGAACAAATGAACAAATGAACAAATGAAAAAATGAAAAAATGAACAAATGAACAAATGAACAAATGAACAAATGAACAAAAGAACAAATGAACAAATGAACAAATGAACAAATGATCAAATGAACAAATGAACAAATGAACAAATGATCAAATGAACAAATGAACAAATTAACAAATTAACAAATTAACAAATGAACAAATGAACAAATGAACAAATGGACAAATGAACAAATGAACAAATGAACAAATGAACAAATGAACAAATGAACAAATGGACAAATGAACAAGTGAACAAGTGAACAAATGAACAAATGAACAAATGAACAAATGAACAAATGAACAAATGAACAAATGAACAAATGAACAAATGAACAAATGAACAAATGAACACATGTACAAATGAACAAATGAACAAATGAACAAATGAACAAATGAACAAATGAACAAATGAACAAATGAACAAATGAACAAATGAACAAATGAACAAATGAACAAATGAACAAATGAACAAATGAACAAATGAACAAATGAACAAATGAACAAATGAACAAATGAACAAATGAACAAATGAACAAATGAACAAATGAACAAATGAACAAATGAACAAATGAACAAATGAACAAATGAACAAATGAACAATTGAACAAATGAACAAATGAACAAATGAACAAATGAACAAATGAACAAATGAACAAAGGAACAAATGAACAAAGGAACAAATGAACAAATGAACAATTGAACAAATGAACAAATGAACAAATGAACAAATGAACAAATGAACAAATGAACAAATGAACAAATGAACAAATGAACAAATGAACAAATGAACAAATGAACAAATGAACAAATGAACAAATGAACAAATGAACAAATGAACAAATGAACAAATGAACAAATGAACAAATGAACAAATGAACAAATGAACAAATGAACAAATGAACAAATGAACAAATGAACAAATGAACAAGTGAACAAGTGAACAAATGAACAAATGAACAAATGAACAAATGAACAAATGAAAAAATGAACAAATGAACAAATGAACAAATGTACAAATGAACAAATGAACACATGTACAAATGAACAAATGAACAAATGAACAAATGAACAAATGAACAAATGAACAAATGAACAAATGAACAAATGAACAAATGAACAAATGAACAAATGAACAAATGAACTAATGAACAAATGAACAAATGAACAAATGAACAAATGAACAAATGAACAAATGAACAAATGAACAAATGAACAAATGAACAAATGAACAAATGAACAAATGAACAAATGAACAAATGAACAAATGAACAAATGAACAAATGAACAAATGAACAAGTGAAGAAATGAAAAAATGAACAAAAGAACAAATGAACAAATGAAAAAATGAACAAATGTACAAATGAACGAATGAACAAATGAACAAATGAACAAATGAACAAATGAACAAATGAACAAATGAACAGATGAACAGATGAACAAATGAACAAATGAACAAATGAACAAATGAACAAATGAACAAATGAACAAATGCACAAATGAACAAATGAACAAATGAACAAATGAACAAATGAACAAATGAACAAATGAACAAATGAACAAATGAACAAATGAACAAATGAACAAATGAAAAAATGAACAAATGAACAAATGAACACATGAACAAATGAACAAATGAACAAACGAACAAATGAACAAATGAACAAATGAGCGAATAGGCAAATGAACGAATGAACAAATGAGCGAATAGACAATCGCACAAATGAACAAATGAACAAATGAACAAATGATCAAATGAACAAATGAGCAAAATGAGCAAAAGGAACAAACGAACAAACGAACAAACCTAACAAACGAACAAACGAACAAACGAACAAACGAACAAACGAACAAACGAACAAACGATCAAATGAACAAACGAACAAATGAACAAATGAACAAATGAACAAATGAACAAATGAAAAAAATGAACAAATGAATAAATGAACACATGAACAAATGAACAAATGAACAAACGAACAAATGAACAAATGAACAAATTAACAAATGAACAAATGAACAAATGAACAAATGAACAAATGAACAAATGAACAAATGAACAAATGAACAAATGAACAAATGAACAAATGAACAAATGAACAAATGAACAAATGAACAAATGAACAAATGAACAAATGAACAAATGAACAAATGAACAAATGAACAAATGATCAAACGAACAAACGAACAAACGAACAAACGAACAAACCTAACAAACGAACAAACGAACAAACGAACAAACGAACAAACGAACAAACGAACAAACGAACAAACGAACAAACGAACAAATGCACAAATGCACAAATGAACAAATGAACAAATGAACAAATGAACAAATGAACAAATGAACAAATGAACAAATGAACAAATGAACAAATGAACAAATGAACAAACGAACAAATGAACAAATGAACAAATGAACAAATGAGCGAATGAGCGAATAGGCAAATGAACGAATGAACAAATGAGCAAAATGAGCAAAAGGAACAAATGAACAAACGAACAAATGAACAAACGAACAGATGAACAAACGAACAAATGAACAAATGAACAAATGAACAAATGAACAAATGAACAAATGAACAAATGAACAAATGAACAAATGAACAAGTGAACAAATGAACAAATGAACAAATGAACAAATGAACAAATGAACAAATGAACAAATGAACAAACGAACAAATGAACAAATGAACAAATGAACAAATGAACAAATGAACAAATGAACAAATGAACAAATGAACAAATGAACAAATGAACAAGTGAACAAGTGAACAAGTGAACAAATGAACAAATGAACAAATGAACAAATGAACAAATGAACAAATGAACAAATGAACAAGTGAACAAGTGAACAAATGAACAAATGAACAAATGAACAAATGAACAAATGAACAAATGAACAAATGAACACATGTACAAATGAACAAATGAACAAATGAACAAATGAACAAATGAACAAATGAACAAATGAACAAATGAACAAATGAACAAATGAACAAATGAACAAATGAACAAATGAACAAATGAACAAATGAACAAATGAACAAATGAACAAATGAACAAATGAACAAATGAACAAATGAACAATTGAACAAATGTACAAATGAACAAATGAACAAAAGAACAAATGAACAAATGAACAAATGAACAAATGAACAAATGAACAAATGATCAATTGAACAAATGAGCAAAATGAGCAAAAGGAACAAATGAACAAACGAACAAATGAACAAACGAACAAATGAACAAGCGAACAAACGAACAAATGAACAAATGAACAAATGAACAAATGAACAAATGAACAAATGAACAAATGAACAAATGAACAAATGAACAAATGAACAAATGAACAAATGAACAAATGAACAAATGAACAAATGAACAAATGAACAAATGAACAAATGAACAAATGAACAAATGAACAAATGAACAAATGAACAAATGAACAAATGAACAAATGAACAAATGAACAAATGAACAAATGAACAAATGAACAAATGAACAAATGAACAAATGAACAAATGAACAAATGAACAAATGAACAAATGAACAAATGAACAAATGAACAAATGAACAAATGAACAAATGAACAAATGAACAAATGAACAAATGAACAAATGAACAAATGAACAAATGAACAAATGAACAAATGAACAAATGAACAAATGAACAAATGAACAAATGAACAAATGAACAAATGAACAAATGAACAAATGAACAAATGAACAAATGAACAAATGAACAAATGGACAAATGAACAAATGAACAAATGAACAAATGAACAAATGAACAAATGAACAACTGAACAAATGAACAAATGAACAAATGCACAAATGAACAAATGAACAAATGAACAACTGAACAAATGAACAAATGAACAAATGCACAAATGAACAAATGAACAAATGAACAAATGAACAAATGAACAAATGAACAAATGAACAAATGAACAAATGTACAAATGAACAAATGAACAAATGTACAAATGAACAACTGAACAAACGAACAAATGAACAAATGAACAAATGAACAAATGAACATATGAACAAATGAACAAATGAACAAATGAGCAAAATAAGCAAAAGGAACAAATGAACAAACGAACAAATGAACAAACGAACAAATGAACAAACGAACAAACGAACAAATGAACAAATGAACAAATGAACAAATGAACAAATGAACAATTGAACAAATGAACAAATGAACAAATGAACAAAAGAACAAATGAACAAATGAACAAATGAACAAATGAACAACTGAACAAATGAACAAATGATCAATTGAACAAATGAGCAAAATGAGCAAAAGGAACAAATGAACAAACGAACAAATGAACAAACGAACAAATGAACAAGCGAACAAACGAACAAATGAACAAATGAACAAATGAACAAATGAACAAATGAACAAATGAACAAATGAACAAATGAACAAATGAACAAATGAACAAATGAACAAATGAACAAATGAACAAATGAACAAATGAACAAATGAACAAATGAACAAATGAACAAATGAACAAATGAACAAATGAACAAATGAACAAATGAACAAATGAACAAATGAACAAATGAACAAATGAACAAATGAACAAATGAACAAATGAACAAATGAACAAATGAACAAATGAACAAATGAACAAATGAACAAATGAACAAATGAACAAATGAACAAATGAACAAATGAACAAATGAACAAATGAACAAATGAACAAATGAACAAATGAACAAATGAACAAATGAACAAATGAACAAATGAACAAATGAACAAATGAACAAATGAACAAATGAACAAATGAACAAATGAACAAATGAACAAATGAACAAATGAACAAATGAACAAATGAACAAATGAACAAATGAACAAATGAACAAATGGACAAATGAACAAATGAACAAATGAACAAATGAACAAATGAACAACTGAACAAATGAACAAATGAACAAATGCACAAATGAACAAATGAACAAATGAACAAATGAACAAATGAACAAATGAACAAATGAACAAATGAACAATTGAACAAATGAACAAATGAACAAATGAACAAATGAACAAATGAACAAATGAGCAAATGAACAAATGAACAAATGAACAAATGAACAAATGAACAAATGAACAAATGAACAAATGAACAAATGAACAAATGAACAAGTGAACAAATGAACAAATGAACAAATGAACAAATGAACAAATGAACAAATGAACAAATGAACAAATGAACAAATGTACAAATGAACAAATGAACAAATGTACAAATGAACAACTGAACAAACGAACAAATGAACAAATGAACAAATGAACAAATGAACATATGAACAAATGAACAAATGTACAAATGAACAAATGAACAAATGTACAAATGAACAAATGAACAAGTGAACAAATGTACTAATGAACAAATGGACAAATGAACAAATGAACAAATGAGCGAATTGGCAAATGAACGAATGAATAAATGAGCGAATAGACAATCGCACAAATGAACAAATGAACAAATGAACAAATGAACAAAAGAATAAATGAACAAATGAACAAATAAACAAATGAACAAATGAACAAATGATTAAATGAACGAATGAACAAATTGGCGAATAGACAATCGAACGAATGAACAAATGAACAAATGAACAACTGAACAAATGAACAAATGAACAAATGAACAAATAAACGAATGAACAAATGAGCAATTGAACGAATGAACAAATGAACAAATGAGCGAACGAACAAATGACCAAATGAACAAATGAACAAATGAACATATGAACAAATGAACAAATGAACAAATGAACAATTGAACAAATGAACAAATGAACAAATGAACAGATGAACAAATGAACAAATGAACAAATGAACAAATGAACAAATGAACAAATGAACAAATGAACAAATGAACAAATGAACAAATGAACAAATGAACAAATGAACAAATGAACAAATGAACAAATGAACAAATGAACAAATGAACAAATGAACAAATGAACAAATGAACAAATGAACAAAAGAACAAATGAACAAATGAACAAATGAACAAATGAACAAATGAACAAATGAACAAATGAACAAATGAACAAATGAACAAATGAACAAATGAACAAATGAACAAATGAACAAATGAACAAATGAACAAATGAACAAATGAACAAATGAACAAATGAACAAATCAACAAATGAACAAATGAACAAATGAACAAATGAACAAATGAACAAATGAAAAAATGAACAAATGAACAAATGAACAAATGAACAAATGAACAAATGAACAAGTGAACAAATAAACAAATGAACAAATGAACAAATGATCAAATGAACAAATGAACAAATGAACAAATGAACAAATGAACAAATGAACAAATGAACAAATTAACAAATGAACAAATGAACAAATGAACAAATGAACAAATGAACAAATGAACAAATGAACAAATGAACAAATGAACAAATGAACAAATGAACAAATGAACAAATGAACAAATGAACAAGTGAACAAGTGAACAAATGAACAAATGAACAAATGAACAAATGAACAAATGAACAAATGAACAAATGAACACATGTACAAATGATCAAATGAACAAATGAACAAATGAACAAATGAACAAATGAACAAATGAACAAATGAACAAATGAACAAATGAACAAATGAACAAATGAACAAATGAACAAATGAACAAATGAACAAATGAACAAATGAACAAATGAACAAATGAACAAATGAACAAATGAACAAATGAACAAATGAACAAATGAACAAATGAACAAATGAACAAATGAACAAATGAACAAATGAACAAATGAACAAATGAACAAATGAACAAATGAACAAATGAACAAATGAACAAATGAACAAGTGAACAAATGAACAAATGAACAAATGAACAAATGAACAAATGAACAAATGAACAAATGAACAAATGAACAAATGAACAAATGAACAAATGAACAGATGAACAGATGAACAAATGAACAAATGAACAAATGAACAAATGAACAAATGAACAAATGAACAAATGAACAAATGAACAAATGAACAAATGAACAAATGAACAAATGAACAAATGAACAAATGAACAAATGAACAAATGAACAAATGAACAAATGAACAAATGAACAAATGAACAAATGAACAAATGAACAAATGAACAAATGAACAAATGAACAAATGATCAAACGAACAAACGAACAAACGAACAAACGAACAAACCTAACAAACGAACAAACGAACAAACGAACAAACGAACAAACGAACAAACGAACAAACGAACAAATGCACAAATGCACAAATGAACAAATGAACAAATGAACAAATGAACAAATGAACAAATGAACAAATGAACAAATGAACAAATGAACAAACGAACAAATGAACAAATGAACAAATGAACAAATGAGCGAATGAGCGAATAGGCAAATGAACGAATGAACAAATGAGCGAATAGACAATCGCACAAATGAACAAATGAACAAATGAACAAATGAACAAATGATCAATTGAACAAATGAGCAAAATGAGCAAAAGGAACAAATGAACAAACGAACAAATGAACAAACGAACAGATGAACAAACGAACAAATGAACAAATGAACAAATGAACAAATGAACAAATGAACAAATGAACAAATGAACAAATGAACAAATGAACAAATGAACAAATGAACAAATGAACAAATGAACAAATGAACAAATGAACAAATGAACAAATGAACAAATGAACAAATGAACAAATGAACAAATGAACAAATGAACAAATGAACAAATGAACAAATGAACAATTGAACAAATGAACAAATGAACAAATGAACAAATGAACAAATGAACAAATGAACAAATGAACAAACGAACAAATGAACAAATGAACAAATGAACAAATGAACAAATGAACAAATGAACAAATGAACAAATGAACAAATGAACAAATGAACAAATGAACAAATGAACAAATGAACAAATGAACAAATGAACAAATGAACAAATGAACAAATGAACAAATGAACAAGTGAACAAATGAACAAATGAACAAATGAACAAATGAACAAATGAACAAATGAACAAATGAACAAACGAACAAATGAACAAATGAACAAATGAACAAATGAACAAATGAACAGATGAACAAATGAACAAATGAACAAATGAACAAACGAACAAATGAACAAATGAACAAATGAACAAATGAGCGAATGAGCGAATAGGCAAATGAACGAATGAACAAATGAGCGAATAGACAATCGCACAAATGAACAAATGAACAAATGAACAAATGAACAAATGAACAAATGATCAATTGAACAAATGAGCAAAATGAGCAAAAGGAATAAATGAACAAACGAACAAATGAACAAACGAACAAATGAACAAACGAACAAATGAACAAATGAACAAATGAACAAATGAACAAATGAACAAATGAACAAATGAACAAATGAACAAATGAACAAATGAACAAATGAACAAATGAACAAATGAACAATTGAACAAATGAACAAATGAACAAATGAACAAATGAGCAAAATAAGCAAAAGGAACAAATGAACAAACGAACAAATGAACAAACGAACAAATGAACAAATGAACAAATGAACAAATGAACAAATGAACAAATGAACAAATGAACAAATGAACAAATGAACAAATGAACAAATGAACAAATGAACAAATGAACAAATGAACAAATGAACAAATGAACAAATGAACAAATGAACAAATGAACAAACGAACAAATGAACAAATGAACAAATGAACAAATGAACAAATGAGCGAATGAGCGAATAGGCAAATGAACGAATGAACAAATGAGCGAATAGACAATCGCACAAATGAACAAATGAACAAATGAACAAACGAACAAATGAACAAATGAACAAATGAGCGAATAGGCAAATGAACGAATGAACAAATGAGCGAATAGACAATCGCACAAATGAACAAATGAACAAATGAACAAATGAACAAATGATCAATTGGACAAATGAGCAAAATGAGCAAAAGGAACAAATGAACAAATGAACAAATGAACAAATGAACAAATGAACAAATGAACAAATGAACAAATGAACAAATGAACAAATGAACAAATGAACAAATGAACAAATGAACAAATGAACAAATGAACAAATGAAAAAATGAACAAATGAACAAATGAACAAATGAACAAATGAACAAACGAACAAATGAACAAACGAACAAATGAACAAATGAACAAATGAACAAATGAACAAATGAACAAATGAACAAATGATCAATTGAACAAATGAGCAAAATGAGCAAAAGGAATAAATGAACAACCGAACAAATGAACAAACGAACAAATAAACAAACGAACAAATGAACAAATGAACAAATGAACAAATGAACAAATGAACAAATGAACAAATGAACAAATGAACAAATGAACAAATGAACAAATGAACAAATGAACAAATGAACAAATGAACAAATGAACAAATGAACAAATGAACAAATGAACAAATGAACAAATGAACAAATGAACAAATGAACAAATGAACAAATGAACAAATGAACAAATGAACAAATGAACAAATGAACAAATGAACAAATGAACAAATGAACAAATGAACAAATGAACAAATGAACAAATGAAAAAATAAACAAATGAACAAATGAACAAATGAAAAAATGAACAAATGAACAAACGAACAAACGAACAAATGAACAAATGAACAAATGAACAAATGAACAAATGAACAAATGAACAAATGAACAAATGAACAAATGAACAAATGAACAAATGAACAAATGAACAAATGAACAAATGAACAAATGAACAAATGAACAAATGAACAAATGAACAAATGAACAAATGAACAAATGAACAAATGAACAAACGAACAAATGAACAAATGAACAAATGAACAAATGAGCGAATGAGCGAATAGGCAAATGAACGAATGAACAAATGAGCGAATAGACAATCGCACAAATGAACAAATGAACAAATGAGCAAAATAAGCAAAAGGAACAAATGAACAAACGAACAAATGAACAAACGAACAAATGAACAAACGAACAAATGAACAAATGAACAAATGAACAAATGAACAAATGAACAAATGAACAAATGAACAAATGAACAAATGAACAAATGAACAAATGAACAAATGAACAAATGAACAAATGAACATATGAACAAATGAACAAATGAACAAATGAACAAATGAACAAATGAAGAAATGAACAAATGAACAAATGAACAAATGAACAAATGAACAAATGAACAAATGAACAAATGAACAAATGAACAAATGAACAAATGAACAAATGAACAAATGAAAAAATAAACAAATGAACAAACGAACAAATGAACAAATGAACAAATGAACAAATGAACAAATGAACAAATGAACAAATGAACAGATGAACAAATGATCAAATGAACAAATGAGCAAAATGAGCAAAAGGAACAAATGAACAAACGAACAAATGAACAAACGAACAAATGAACAAACGAACAAATGAACAAATGAACAAATGAACAAATGAACAAATGAACAAATGAACAAATGAACAAATGAACAAATGAACAATCGCACAAATGAACAAATGATCAAATGAACAAATGAACAAATGAACAAATGAACAAATGAACAAATGAACAAATGAACAAATGAACAAATGAACAAATGAACAAATGAACAAATGAACAAACGAACAAACGAACAAATGAACAAATGAACAAATGAACAAATGAACAACTGAACAAATGAACAAATGAACAAGTGAACAAATGAAGAAATGAACAAATGAACAAATGAACAAATGAACAAATGAACAAATGAACAAATGAACAAATGAACAAACGAACAAATGAACAAATGAACAAATGAACAAATGAGCGAAGGAGCGAATAGGCAAATGAACGAATGGACAAATGAGCGAATAGACAATCGCACAAATGAACAAATGAACAAATGAACAAATGAACAAATGAACAAATGAACAAATGAGCAAAATGAGCAAAAGGAACAAATGAACAAACGAACAAATGAACAAATGAACAAATGAACAAATGAACAAATGAACAAATGAACAAATGAACAAATGAACAAATGAACAAATGAACAAATGAACAAATGAACAAATGAACAAATGAACAAATGATCAAATGAACAAATTAACAAATGAACAAATGAACAAATGAACAAATGAACAAATGAACAAATGAACAAATGAACAAATGAACAAACGAACAAATGAACAAATGAACAAATGAACAAATGAGCGAATAGGCAAATGAACGAATGAACAAATGAGCGAATACACAATCGTACAAATGAACAAATGAACAAATGAACAAATGAGCGAAATGAGCAAAAGGAGCAAAAGGAACAAATGAACAAACGAACAAATGAACAAATGAACAAATGAACAAATGAACAAATGAACAAATGAACAAATGAACAAATGAACAAATGAACAAATGAACAAATGAACAAATGAACAAATGAACAAATGAACAAATGAACAAATGAACAAATGAACAAATGAACAAATAAACAACTGAACAAATGAACAAATGAACAAATGAACAAATGAACAAATGAACAAATGAACAAATGAACAAATGAACAAATGAACAAATGAACAAATGAACAAATGAACAAATGAGCAAAATAAGCAAAAGGAACAAATGAACAAACGAACAAATGAACAAACGAACAAATGAACAAATGAACAAATGAACAAATGAACAAATGAACAAATGAACAAATGAACAAATGAACAAATGAACAAATGAACAAATGAACAAATGAACAAATGAACAAATGAACAAATGAACAAATGAACAAATGAACAAATGAACAAATGAAAAAAATAAACAAATGAACAAATGAACACATGAACAAATGAACAAATGAACAAACGAACAAATGAACAAATGAACAAATGAGCGAATAGGCAAATGAACGAATGAACAAATGAGCGAATAGACAATCGCACAAATGAACAAATGAACAAATGAACAAATGAACAAATGATCAATTGAACAAATGATCAATTGAACAAATGAGCAAAATGAGCAAAAGGAACAAATGAACAAATGAACAAATGAACAAATGAACAAATGAACAAATGAACAAATGAACAAATGAACAAATGAACAAATGAACAAATGAACAAATGAACAAATGAACAAATGAACAAATGAACAAATGAACAAATGAACAAATGAACAAATGAACAAATGAACAAATGAACAAATGAACAAATGAACAAATGAACAAATGAACAAATGAACAAATGAACAAATGAACAAATGAACAAATGAACAAATGAACAAATGAACAAATGAACAAATGAACAAATGAACAAATGAACAAATGAACAAATGAACAAATGAACAAATGAACAAATGAACAAGTGAACAAATGAACAAATGAACAAATGAACAAATGAACAAATGAACAAATGAACAAATGAACAAATTAACAAATGTACAAATGAACAAATGAACAAATGAACAAATGAACAAATGAACAAACGAACAAATGAACAAATGAACAAATGAACAAATGAACAAATGAACAAATGAACAAATGAACAAATGAACAAATGAACAAATGAACAAATGAACAAATGAACAAATGAACAAATGAACAAATGAACAAATGAACAAATGAACAAATGAACAAATGAACAAATGAACAAATGAACAAATGAACAAACGAACAAACGAACAAATGAACAAATGAACAAATGAACAAATGAGCGAATGAGCGAATAGGCAAATGAACGAATGAACAAATGAGCGAATAGACAATCGCACAAATGAACAAATGAACAAATGAACAAATGAACAAATGATCAATTGAACAAATGAGCAAAATGAGCAAAAGGAATAAATGAACAAACGAACAAATGAACAAACGAACAAATGAACAAACGAACAAATGAACAAATGAACAAATGAACAAATGAACAAATGAACAAATGAACAAATGAACAAATGAACAAATGAACAAATGAACAAATGAACAAATGAACAAATGAACAAATGAACAAATGAACAAATGAACAAATGAACAAATGAACAAATGAACAAATGAACAAATGAACAAATGAACAAATGAACAAATGAACAAATGAACAAATGAACAAATGAACAAATGAACAAATGAACAAATTAACAAATGTACAAATGAACAAATGAACAAATGAACAAATGAACAAATGAACAAACGAACAAATGAACAAATGAACAAATGAACAAATGAGCGAATAGGCAAATGAACGAATGAACAAATGAGCGAATAGACAATCGCACAAATGAACAAATGAACAAATGAACAAATGAACAAATGAGCAAATGAACAAATGAACAAATGAACAAATGAACAAATGAACAAATGAACAAATGAACAAATGAACAAATGAACAAATGAACAAATGAACAAATGAACAAATGAACAAATGAACAAATGAACAAATGTACAAATGAACGAATGAACAAATGAACAAATGAACAAATGAAAAAATGAACAAATGAACAAATGAACAAATGAACAAATGAACAAATGAACAAATGAACAAATGAACAAATGAACAAATGAACAAATGAACAAATGAACAAATGAACAAATGAACAAATGAACAAATGAACAAATGAACAAATGAACAAATGAACAAATGAACAAATGAACAAATGAACAAGTGAACAAATGAACAAATGAACAAATGAACAAATGAACAAATGAACAAATGAACAAATTAACAAATGTACAAATGAACAAATGAACAAATGAACAAATGAACAAACGAACAAATGAACAAATGAACAAATGAACAAATGAGCGAATAGGCAAATGAACGAATGAACAAATGAGCGAATAGACAATCGCACAAATGAACAAATGAACAAATGAACAAATGAACAAATGAGCAAATGAACAAATGAACAAATGAACAAATGAACAAATGAACAAATGAACAAATGAACAAATGAACAAATGAACAAATGAACAAATGAACAAATGAACAAATGAACAAATGAACAAATGAACAAATGAACAAATGAACAAATGAACAAATGTACAAATGAACGAATGAACAAATGAACAAATGAACAAATGAAAAAATGAACAAATGAACAAATGAACAAATGAACAAATGAACAAATGAACAAATGAACAAATGAACAAATGAACAAATGAACAAATGAACAAATGAACAAATGAACAAATGAACAAATGAACAAATGAACAAATGAACAAATGAACAAATGAACAAGTGAACAAATGAACAAATGAACAAATGAACAAATGAACAAATGAACAAATGAACAAATGAACAAATGAACAAATTAACAAATGTACAAATTAACAAATGATCAATTGAACAAATGAGCAAAATGAGCAAAAGGAACAAATGAACAAACGAACAAATGAACAAACGAACAGATGAACAAACGAACAAATGAATAAATGAACAAATGAACAAATGAACAAATGAACAAATGAACAAATGAACAAATGAACAAATGAACAAATGAACAAATGAACAAATGAACAAATGAACAAATGAACAAATGAACAAATGAACAAATGAACAAATGAACAAATGAACAAATGAACAAATGAACAAATGAACAAATGAACAAATGAACAAATGAACAAATGAACAAATGAACAAATGAACAAATGAACAAATGAACAAATGAACAAATGAACAAATGAACAAATGAACAAATGAACAAATGAACAAATGAACAAATGAACAAATGAACAAATGAACAAATGAACAAATGAACAAATGAACAAATGAACAAATGAACAAATGAACAAATGAACAAATGAACAAATGAACAAATGAACAAATGAACAAATGAACAAATGAACAAATGAACAAATGAACAAATGAACAAATGAACAAATGAACAAATGAACAAATGAACAAATGAACAAATGAACAAATGAACAAATGAACAAATGAACAAATGAACAAATGAACAAATGAACAAATGAACAAATGAACAAATGAACAAACGAACAAATGAACAAATGAACAAATGAACAAATGAACAAATGAACAAATGAACAAATGAACAAATGAACAAATGAACAAACGAACAAATGAACAAATGAACAAATGAACAAATGAGCGAATGAGCGAATAGGCAAATGAACGAATGAACAAATGAGCGAATAGACAATCGCACAAATGAACAAATGAACAAATGAACAAATGAACAAATGAACAATTGAACAAATGAGCAAAATGAGCAAAAGGAATAAATGAACAAACGAACAAATGAACAAACGAACAAATGAACAAACGAACAAATGAACAAATGAACAAATGAACAAATGAACAAATGAACAAATGAACAAATGAACAAATGAACAAATGAACAAATGAACAAATGAACAAATGAACAAATGAACAAATGAACAAATGAACAAATGAACAAATGAACAAATGAACAAATGAACAAATGAACAAATGAACAAATGAACAAATGAACAAATGAACAAATGAACAAATGAACAAATGAACAAACGAACAAACGAACAAATGAACAAATGAACAAATGAACAAATGAACAACTGAACAAATGAACAAATGAACAAGTGAACAAATGAAGAAATGAACAAATGAACAAATGAACAAATGAACAAATGAACAAATGAACAAATGAACAAATGAACAAATGAACAAACGAACAAATGAACAAATGAACAAATGAACAAATGAGCGAAGGAGCGAATAGGCAAATGAACGAATGGACAAATGAGCGAATAGACAATCGCACAAATGAACAAATGAACAAATGAACAAATGAACAAATGAACAAATGAACAAATGAGCAAAATGAGCAAAAGGAACAAATGAACAAACGAACAAATGAACAAATGAACAAATGAACAAATGAACAAATGAACAAATGAACAAATGAACAAATGAACAAATGAACAAATGAACAAATGAACAAATGAACAAATGAACAAATGAACAAATGATCAAATGAACAAATTAACAAATGAACAAATGAACAAATGAACAAATGAACAAATGAACAAATGAACAAATGAACAAATGAACAAACGAACAAATGAACAAATGAACAAATGAACAAATGAGCGAATAGGCAAATGAACGAATGAACAAATGAGCGAATACACAATCGTACAAATGAACAAATGAACAAATGAACAAATGAGCGAAATGAGCAAAAGGAGCAAAAGGAACAAATGAACAAACGAACAAATGAACAAATGAACAAATGAACAAATGAACAAATGAACAAATGAACAAATGAACAAATGAACAAATGAACAAATGAACAAATGAACAAATGAACAAATGAACAAATGAACAAATGAACAAATGAACAAATGAACAAATGAACAAATAAACAACTGAACAAATGAACAAATGAACAAATGAACAAATGAACAAATGAACAAATGAACAAATGAACAAATGAACAAATGAACAAATGAACAAATGAACAAATGAACAAATGAGCAAAATAAGCAAAAGGAACAAATGAACAAACGAACAAATGAACAAACGAACAAATGAACAAATGAACAAATGAACAAATGAACAAATGAACAAATGAACAAATGAACAAATGAACAAATGAACAAATGAACAAATGAACAAATGAACAAATGAACAAATGAACAAATGAACAAATGAACAAATGAACAAATGAACAAATGAACAAATGAACAAATGAACAAATGAAAAAAATAAACAAATGAACAAATGAACACATGAACAAATGAACAAATGAACAAACGAACAAATGAACAAATGAACAAATGAGCGAATAGGCAAATGAACGAATGAACAAATGAGCGAATAGACAATCGCACAAATGAACAAATGAACAAATGAACAAATGAACAAATGATCAATTGAACAAATGATCAATTGAACAAATGAGCAAAATGAGCAAAAGGAACAAATGAACAAATGAACAAATGAACAAATGAACAAATGAACAAATGAACAAATGAACAAATGAACAAATGAACAAATGAACAAATGATCAATTGAACAAATGATCAATTGAACAAATGAGCAAAATGAGCAAAAGGAACAAATGAACAAATGAACAAATGAACAAATGAACAAATGAACAAATGAACAAATGAACAAATGAACAAATGAACAAATGAACAAATGAACAAATGAACAAATGAACAAATGAACAAATGAACAAATGAACAAATGAACAAATGAACAAATGAACAAATGAACAAATGAACAAATGAACAAATGAACAAATGAACAAATGAACAAATGAACAAATGAACAAATGAACAAATGAACAAATGAACAAATGAACAAATGAACAAATGAACAAATGAACAAATGAACAAATGAACAAATGAACAAATGAACAAATGAACAAATGAACAAATGAACAAATGAACAAATGAACAAATGAACAAATGAACAAATGAACAAATGAACAAGTGAACAAATGAACAAATGAACAAATGAACAAATGAACAAATGAACAAATGAACAAATGAACAAATGAACAAATGAACAAATGAACAAATGAACAAATGAACAAATGAACAAACGAACAAACGAACAAATGAACAAATGAACAAATGAACAAATGAGCGAATGAGCGAATAGGCAAATGAACGAATGAACAAATGAGCGAATAGACAATCGCACAAATGAACAAATGAACAAATGAACAAATGAACAAATGATCAATTGAACAAATGAGCAAAATGAGCAAAAGGAATAAATGAACAAACGAACAAATGAACAAACGAACAAATGAACAAACGAACAAATGAACAAATGAACAAATGAACAAATGAACAAATGAACAAATGAACAAATGAACAAATGAACAAATGAACAAATGAACAAATGAACAAATGAACAAATGAACAAATGAACAAATGAACAAATGAACAAATGAACAAATGAACAAATGAACAAATGAACAAATGAACAAATGAACAAATGAACAAATGAACAAATGAACAAATTAACAAATGTACAAATGAACAAATGAACAAATGAACAAATGAACAAATGAACAAACGAACAAATGAACAAATGAACAAATGAACAAATGAGCGAATAGGCAAATGAACGAATGAACAAATGAGCGAATAGACAATCGCACAAATGAACAAATGAACAAATGAACAAATGAACAAATGAGCAAATGAACAAATGAACAAATGAACAAATGAACAAATGAACAAATGAACAAATGAACAAATGAACAAATGAACAAATGAACAAATGAACAAATGAACAAATGAACAAATGAACAAATGAACAAATGTACAAATGAACGAATGAACAAATGAACAAATGAACAAATGAAAAAATGAACAAATGAACAAATGAACAAATGAACAAATGAACAAATGAACAAATGAACAAATGAACAAATGAACAAATGAACAAATGAACAAATGAACAAATGAACAAATGAACAAATGAACAAATGAACAAATGAACAAATGAACAAATGAACAAATGAACAAATGAACAAGTGAACAAATGAACAAATGAACAAATGAACAAATGAACAAATGAACAAATGAACAAATTAACAAATGTACAAATGAACAAATGAACAAATGAACAAATGAACAAACGAACAAATGAACAAATGAACAAATGAACAAATGAGCGAATAGGCAAATGAACGAATGAACAAATGAGCGAATAGACAATCGCACAAATGAACAAATGAACAAATGAACAAATGAACAAATGAGCAAATGAACAAATGAACAAATGAACAAATGAACAAATGAACAAATGAACAAATGAACAAATGAACAAATGAACAAATGAACAAATGAACAAATGAACAAATGAACAAATGAACAAATGAACAAATGAACAAATGAACAAATGAACAAATGTACAAATGAACGAATGAACAAATGAACAAATGAACAAATGAAAAAATGAACAAATGAACAAATGAACAAATGAACAAATGAACAAATGAACAAATGAACAAATGAACAAATGAACAAATGAACAAATGAACAAATGAACAAATGAACAAATGAACAAATGAACAAATGAACAAATGAACAAATGAACAAATGAACAAATGAACAAGTGAACAAATGAACAAATGAACAAATGAACAAATGAACAAATGAACAAATGAACAAATGAACAAATGAACAAATTAACAAATGTACAAATTAACAAATGATCAATTGAACAAATGAGCAAAATGAGCAAAAGGAACAAATGAACAAACGAACAAATGAACAAACGAACAGATGAACAAACGAACAAATGAATAAATGAACAAATGAACAAATGAACAAATGAACAAATGAACAAATGAACAAATGAACAAATGAACAAATGAACAAATGAACAAATGAACAAATGAACAAATGAACAAATGAACAAATGAACAAATGAACAAATGAACAAATGATCAAATGAACAAATGAACAAATGAACAAATGAACAAATGAACAAATGAACAAATGAACAAATGAACAAATGAACAAATGAACAAATGAACAAATGAACAAATGAACAAATGAACAAATGAACAAATGAACAAATGAACAAATGAACAAATGAACAAATGAACAAATGAACAAATGAACAAATGAACAAATGAACAAATGAACAAATGAACAAATGAACAAATGAACAAATGAACAAATGAACAAATGAACAAATGAACAAATGAACAAATGAACAAATGAACAAATGAACAAATGAACAAATGAACAAATGAACAAATGAACAAATGAACAAATGAACAAATGAACAAATGAACAAATGAACAAATGAACAAATGAACAAATGAACAAATGAACAAATGAACAAATGAACAAATGAACAAATGAACAAATGAACAAATGAACAAACGAACAAATGAACAAATGAACAAATGAACAAATGAACAAATGAACAAATGAACAAATGAACAAATGAACAAATGAACAAACGAACAAATGAACAAATGAACAAATGAACAAATGAGCGAATGAGCGAATAGGCAAATGAACGAATGAACAAATGAGCGAATAGACAATCGCACAAATGAACAAATGAACAAATGAACAAATGAACAAATGAACAAATGAACAATTGAACAAATGAGCAAAATGAGCAAAAGGAATAAATGAACAAACGAACAAATGAACAAACGAACAAATGAACAAACGAACAAATGAACAAATGAACAAATGAACAAATGAACAAATGAACAAATGAACAAATGAACAAATGAACAAATGAACAAATGAACAAATGAACAAATGAACAAATGAACAAATGAACAAATGAACAAATGAACAAATGAACAAATGAACAAATGAACAAATGAACAAATGAACAAATGAACAAATGAACAAATGAACAAATGAACAAATGAACAAATGAACAAATGAACAAATGAACAAATGAGCAAAATAAGCAAAAGGAACAAATGAACAAACGAACAAATGAACAAACGAACAAATGAACAAATGAACAAATGAACAAATGAACAAATGAACAAATGAACAAATGAACAAATGAACAAATGAACAAATGAACAAATGAACAAATGAACAAATGAACAAATGAACAAATGAACAAATGAACAAATGAACAAATGAACAAATGAACAAATGAACAAATGAACAAATGAACAAATGAACAAATGAACAAATGAACAAATGAGCAAAATAAGCAAAAGGAACAAATGAACAAACGAACAAATGAACAAACGAACAAATGAACAAATGAACAAATGAACAAATGAACAAATGAACAAATGAACAAATGAACAAATGAACAAATGAACAAATGAACAAATGAACAAATGAACAAATGAACAAATGAACAAATGAACAAATGAACAAATGAACAAACGAACAAATGATCAAATGAACAAATGAGCGAATGAGCGAATAGGCAAATGAACGAATGAACAAATGAGCGAATAGACAATCGCACAAATGAACAAATGAACAAATGAACAAATGAGCAAAATAAGCAAAAGGAACAAATGAACAAACGAACAAATGAACAAACGAACAAATGAACAAATGAGCAAATGAACAAATGAACAAATGAACAAATGAACAAATGAACAAATGAACAAATGAACAAATGAACAAATGAACAAATGAACAAATGAACAAATGAACAAATGAACAAATGAACAAATGTACAAATGAACGAATGAACAAATGAACAAATGAACAAATGAAAAAATGAACAAATGAACAAATGAACAAATGAACAAATGAACAAATGAACAAATGAACAAATGAACAAATGAACAAATGAACAAATGAACAAATGAACAAATGAACAAATGAACAAATGAACAAATGAACAAATGAACAAATGAACAAATGAACAAATGAACAAGTGAACAAATGAACAAATGAACAAATGAACAAATGAACAAATGAACAAATGAACAAATGAACAAATGAACAAATTAACAAATGTACAAATGAACAAATGAACAAATGAACAAATGAACAAACGAACAAATGAACAAATGAACAAATGAACAAATGAGCGAATAGGCAAATGAACGAATGAACAAATGAGCGAATAGACAATCGCACAAATGAACAAATGAACAAATGAACAAATGAACAAATGAGCAAATGAACAAATGAACAAATGAACAAATGAACAAATGAACAAATGAACAAATGAACAAATGAACAAATGAACAAATGAACAAATGAACAAATGAACAAATGAACAAATGAACAAATGAACAAATGAACAAATGAACAAATGTACAAATGAACGAATGAACAAATGAACAAATGAACAAATGAAAAAATGAACAAATGAACAAATGAACAAATGAACAAATGAACAAATGAACAAATGAACAAATGAACAAATGAACAAATGAACAAATGAACAAATGAACAAATGAACAAATGAACAAATGAACAAATGAACAAATGAACAAATGAACAAATGAACAAGTGAACAAATGAACAAATGAACAAATGAACAAATGAACAAATGAACAAATGAACAAATGAACAAATGAACAAATTAACAAATGTACAAATGAACAAATGATCAATTGAACAAATGAGCAAAATGAGCAAAAGGAACAAATGAACAAACGAACAAATGAACAAACGAACAGATGAACAAACGAACAAATGAATAAATGAACAAATGAACAAATGAACAAATGAACAAATGAACAAATGAACAAATGAACAAATGAACAAATGAACAAATGAACAAATGAACAAATGAACAAATGAACAAATGAACAAATGAACAAATGAACAAATGAACAAATGAACAAATGAACAAATGAACAAATGAACAAATGAACAAATGAACAAATGAACAAATGAACAAATGAACAAATGAACAAATGAACAAATGAACAAATGAACAAATGAACAAATGAACAAATGAACAAATGAACAAATGAACAAATGAACAAATGAACAAATGAACAAATGAACAAATGAACAAATGAACAAATGAACAAATGAACAAATGAACAAATGAACAAATGAACAAATGAACAAATGAACAAATGAACAAATGAACAAATGAACAAATGAACAAATGAACAAATGAACAAATGAACAAATGAACAAATGAACAAATGAACAAATGAACAAATGAACAAATGAACAAGTGAACAAATGAACAAATGAACAAATGAACAAATGAACAAATGAACAAATGAACAAACGAACAAATGAACAAATGAACAAATGAACAAATGAACAAATGAACAAATGAACAAATGAACAAATGAACAAATGAACAAACGAACAAATGAACAAATGAACAAATGAACAAATGAGCGAATGAGCGAATAGGCAAATGAACGAATGAACAAATGAGCGAATAGACAATCGCACAAATGAACAAATGAACAAATGAACAAATGAACAAATGAACAAATGATCAATTGAACAAATGAGCAAAATGAGCAAAAGGAATAAATGAACAAACGAACAAATGAACAAACGAACAAATGAACAAACGAACAAATGAACAAATGAACAAATGAACAAATGAACAAATGAACAAATGAACAAATGAACAAATGAACAAATGAACAAATGAACAAATGAACAAATGAACAAATGAACAAATGAACAAATGAACAAATGAACAAATGAACAAATGAACAAATGAACAAATGAACAAATGAACAAATGAACAAATGAACAAATGAACAAATGAACAAATGAACAAATGAACAAATGAACAAATGAACAAATGAACAAATGAACAAATGAGCAAAATAAGCAAAAGGAACAAATGAACAAACGAACAAATGAACAAACGAACAAATGAACAAATGAACAAATGAACAAATGAACAAATGAACAAATGAACAAATGAACAAATGAACAAATGAACAAATGAACAAATGAACAAATGAACAAATGAACAAATGAACAAATGAACAAATGAACAAATGAACAAATGAACAAATGAACAAATGAACAAATGAAAAAATAAACAAATGAACAAACGAACAAATGAACAAATGAACAAATGAACAAATGAACAAATGAACAAATGAACAGATGAACAAATGGTCAAATGAACAAATGAGCAAAATGAGCAAAAGGAACAAATGAACAAACGAACAAATGAACAAACGAACAAATGAACAAACGAACAAATGAACAAATGAACAAATGAACAAATGAACAAATGAACAAATGAACAAATGAACAAATGAACAAATGAACAATCGCACAAATGAACAAATGATCAAATGAACAAATGAACAAATGAACAAATGAACAAATGAACAAATGAACAAATGAACAAATGAACAAATGAACAAATGAACAAACGAACAAACGAACAAATGAACAAATGAACAAATGAACAAATGAACAAATGAACAAATGAACAAATGAACAAATGAACAAATGAACAAATGAACAAATGAACAAATGAACAAATGAACAAATGAACAAATGAACAAATGAACAAATGAACAAATGAGCAAAATAAGCAAAAGGAACAAATGAACAAACGAACAAGTGAACAAACGAACAAATGAACAAATGAACAAATGAACAAATGAACAAATGAACAAATGAAAAAATGAACAAATGAACAAACGAACAAATGAACAAATGAACAAATGAACAAATGAACAAATGAACAAATGAACAAATGAACAAATGAACAAGTGAACAAATGAACAAGTGAACAAATGAACAAATGAACAAATGAACAAATGAACAAATGAACAAATGAACAAATGAACAAATGAGCAAATTAACAAATGAACAAATGAACAAATGAACAAACGAACAAACGAACAAACGAACAAATGAACAAATGAACAAATGAACAAATGAACAAAAGAACAAATGAACAAATGAACAAATGAACAAATGAACAAATGAACAAATGAACAAATGAACAAATGAACAAATGAACAAATGAACAAATGAACAAATGAACAAATGAACAAATGAACAAATGAACAAATGAACAAACGAACAAATGAACAAATGAACAAATGAACAAATGAACAACTGAACAAATTAACAAATGAACAAGTGAACAAATGAACAAATGAACAAATGAACAAATGAACAAATGAACAAATGAACAAATGAACAAATGAACAAATGAACAAATGAACAAATGAACAAATGAACAAATGAACAAATGAACAAATGAACAAATGAACAAATGAACAAACGAACAAATGAACAAATGAACAAATGAACAAATGAACAAATGAACAAATGAACAAATGAACAAATGAACAAATGAACAAATGAACAAATGAACAAATGAACAAATGAACAAATGAACAAATGAACAAATGAACAAATGAACAAATGAACAAATGAACAAATGAACAAATGAACAAATGAACAAATGAACAAATGAACAAATGAACAAATGAACAAATGAACAAATGAACAAATGAACAAATGAACAAATGAACAAATGAACAAATGATGAATTGAAGAAATGAGCAAAATGAGCAAAAGGAACAAATGAACAAACGAACAAATGAACAAACGAACAAACGAACAAACGAACAAACGAACAAACGAACAAACGAACAAACGAACAAACGAACAAACGAACAAACGAACAAACGAACAAACGAACAAACGAACAAACGAACAAATGAACAAATGAACAAATGAACAAATGAACAAATGAACAAATGATCAAATGAACAAATGAACAAATGAACAAATGAACAAATGAACAAATGAACAAATGAACAAATGAACAAATGAACAAATGAACAAATGAACAAATGAACAAATGAACAAATGAACAAATGAACAAATGAACAAATGAACAAATGAACAAATGAACAAATGAACAAATGAACAAATGAACAAATGAACAAATGAACAAATGAACAAATGAACAAATGAACAAATGAACAAATGAACAAATGAACAAATGAACAAATGAACAAATGAACAAATGACCAAATGAACAAATGAACAAACGAACAAATGATCAAATGAACAAATGAGCGAATGAGCGAATAGGCAAATGAACGAATGAACAAATGAGCGAATAGACAATCGCACAAATGAACAAATGAACAAATGAACAAATGAGCAAAATAAGCAAAAGGAACAAATGAACAAACGAACAAATGAACAAACGAACAAATGAACAAACGAACAAATGAACAAATGAACAAATGAACAAATGAACAAATGAACAAATGAACAAATGAACAAATGAACAAATGAACAAATGAACAAATGAACATATGAACAAATGAACAAATGAACAAATGAACAAATGAACAAATGAACAAATGAACAAATGAACAAATGAACAAATGAACAAATGAACAAATGAACAAATGAACAAATGAACAAATGAACAAATGAACAAATGAACAAATGAACAAATGAACAAATAAACAAATGAACAAACGAACAAATGAACAAATGAACAAATGAACAAATGAACAAATGAACAAATGAACAAATGAACAGATGAACAAATGATCAAATGAACAAATGAGCAAAATGAGCAAAAGGAACAAATGAACAAACGAACAAATGAACAAACGAACAAATGAACAAACGAACAAATGAACAAATGAACAAATGAACAAATGAACAAGTGAACAAATGAACAAATGAACAAATGAACAATCGCACAAATGAACAAATGATCAAATGAACAAATGAACAAATGAACAAATGAACAAATGAACAAATGAACAAATGAACAAATGAACAAATGAACAAATGAACAAACGAACAAACGAACAAATGAACAAATGAACAAATGAACAAATGAACAAATGAACAAATGAACAAATGAACAAATGAACAAATGAACAAATGAACAAATGAACAAATGAACAAATGAACAAATGAACAAATGAACAAATGAACAAATGAACAAATGAGCAAAATAAGCAAAAGGAACAAATGAACAAACGAACAAATGAACAAACGAACAAATGAACAAATGAACAAATGAACAAATGAACAAATGAACAAATGAACAAATGAAAAATGAACAAATGAACAAACGAACAAATGAACAAATGAACAAATGAACAAATGAACAAATGAACAAATGAACAAATGAACAAATGAACAAGTGAACAAATGAACAAGTGAACAAATGAACAAATGAACAAATGAACAAATGAACAAATGAACAAATGAACAAATGAACAAATGAGCAAATTAACAAATGAACAAATGAACAAATGAACAAACGAACAAACGAACAAACGAACAAATGAACAAATGAACAAATGAACAAATGAACAAATGAACAAATGAACAAATGAACAAATGAACAAATGAACAAATGAACAAATGAACAAATGAACAAATGAACAAATGAACAAATGAACAAATGAACAAATGAACAAATGAACAAATGAACAAATGAACAAATGAACAAATGAACAAATGAACAAATGATCAAATGAACAAATGAACAAACGAACAAATGAACAAATGAACAAATGAACAAATGAACAACTGAACAAATTAACAAATGAACAAGTGAACAAATGAACAAATGAACAAATGAACAAATGAACAAATGAACAAATGAACAAATGAACAAATGAACAAATGAACAAATGAACAAATGAACAAACGAACAAATGAACAAATGAACAAATGAACAAATGAACAAATGAACAAATGAACAAATGAACAAATGAACAAATGAACAAATGAACAAATGAACAAATGAACAAATGAACAAATGAACAAATGAACAAATGAACAAATGAACAAATGAACAAATGAACAAATGAACAAATGAACAAATGAACAAATGAACAAATGAACAAATGAACAAATGAACAAATGAACAAATGAACAAATGAACAAATGAACAAATGAACAAATGAACAAATGAACAAATGAACAAATGAACAAATGAACAAATGATGAATTGAACAAATGAGCAAAATGAGCAAAAGGAACAAATGAACAAACGAACAAATGAACAAACGAACAAACGAACAAACGAACAAACGAACAAACGAACAAACGAACAAACGAACAAACGAACAAACGAACAGATGAACAAATGAACAAATGAACAAATGAACAAATGAACAAATGAACAAATGAACAAATGAACAAATGAACAAATGAACAAATGAACAAATGAACAAATGAACAAATGAACAAATGAACAAATGAACAAATGAACAAATAAACAAATGAACAAATGAACAAATGAACAAATGAACAAATGAACAAATGAACAAATGAACAAATGAACAAATGAACAAATGAACAAATGAACAAATGAACAACTGAACAAATGAACAAATGAACAACTGAACAAATGAACAAGTGAACAAATGAACAAATGAACAAATGAACAAATGAACAGATGAACAAATGAACAAATGAACAAATGAACAAATGAACAAATGAACAAATGAACAAATGAACAAATGAACAAATCAACAAATCAACAAATGAACGAATGAACAGATGAACAAATGAACAAATTAACAAATGAACAAATGAACAAAAGAACAAATGAACAAATGAACAAATGAACAAATGAACAAATGAACAAATGAACAAATGAACAAATGAACAAATGAACAAATGAACAAATTAACAAATGAAAAAATGAACAAATGAACAACTGAACAAATGAACAAATGAACAAATGAACAAACGAACAAATGAACAAATGAACAAATGAACAAATGAGCGAATAGGCAAATGAACGAATGAACAAATGAGCGAATAGACAATCGCACAATCGCACAAATGAACAAATGAACAAATGAACAAATGAACAAATGAGCAAATGAACAAATGAACAAATGAACAAATGAACAAATGAGCAAATGAACAAATGAACAAATGAACAAATGAACAAATGAACAAATGAACAAATGAACAAATGAACAAATGAACAAATGAACAAATGAACAAATGAACAAATGAACAAATGAACAAATGAACAAATGAACAAGTGAACAAATGAACAAATGAACAAATGAACAAATGAACAAATGAACAAATGAACAAATGAACAAATGAACAAATGAACAAATGAACAAATGAACAAATGAACAGATGAACAGATGAACAAATGAACAAATGAACAAATGAACAAATGAACAAATGAACAAATGAACAAATGAACAAATGAACAAATGAACAAATGAACAAATGAACAAATGAACAAATGAACAAATGAACAAATGAACAAATGAACAAATGAACAAATGAACAAATGAAAAAATGAACAAATGAACAAATGAACACATGAACAAATGAACAAATGAACAAACGAACAAATGAACAAATGAACAAATGAGCGAATAGGCAAATGAACGAATGAACAAATGAGCGAATAGACAATCGCACAAATGAACAAATGAACAAATGAACAAATGATCAAATGAACAAATGAGCAAAATGAGCAAAAGGAACAAACGAACAAACGAACAAACCTAACAAACGAACAAACGAACAAACGAACAAACGAACAAACGAACAAACGAACAAACGAACAAACGAACAAACGAACAAACGAACAAACGAACAAATGAACAAATGAACAAATGAACAAATGAACAAATGAAAAAAATGAACAAATGAATAAATGAACACATGAACAAATGAACAAATGAACAAACGAACAAATGAACAAATGAACAAATTAACAAATGAACAAATGAACAAATGAACAAATGAACAAATGAACAAATGAACAAATGAACAAATGAACAAATGAACAAATGAACAAATGAACAAATGAACAAATGAACAAATGAACAAATGAACAAATGAACAAATGATCAAACGAACAAACGAACAAACGAACAAACGAACAAACCTAACAAACGAACAAACGAACAAACGAACAAACGAACAAACGAACAAATG
Organism: Megalopta genalis; assembly: GCF_051020955.1. NCBI lineage: Eukaryota > Metazoa > Arthropoda > Insecta > Hymenoptera > Halictidae > Megalopta > Megalopta genalis. Next base: position 4,631,420 of record NC_135022.1, read on the forward strand.
CACAAATGCACAAATGAACAAATGAACAAATGAACAAATGAACAAATGAACAAATGAACAAATGAACAAATGAACAAATGAACAAATGAACAAATGAACAAATGAACAAACGAACAAATGAACAAATGAACAAATGAACAAATGAGCGAATGAGCGAATAGGCAAATGAACGAATGAACAAATGAGCGAATAGACAATAGCACAAATGAATAAATGAACAAATGAACAAATGAACAAATGAACAAATGATCAATTGAACAAATGAGCAAAATGAGCAAAAGGAACAAATGAACAAACGAACAAATGAACAAACGAACAGATGAACAAACGAACAAATGAACAAATGAACAAATGAACAAATGAACAAATGAACAAATGAACAAATGAACAAATGAACAAATGAACAAATGAACAAATGAACAAATGAACAAATGAACAAATGAACAAATGAACAAATGAACAAATGAACAAATGAACAAATGAACAAATGAACAAATGAACAAATGAACAAATGAACAAATGAACAAATGAACAAATGAACAAATGAACAAATGAACAAATGAACAAACGAACAAATGAACAAATGAACAAATGAACAAATGAACAAATGAACAAATGAACAAATGAACAAATGAACAAACGAACAAATGAACAAATGAACAAATGAACAAATGAGCGAATGAGCGAATAGGCAAATGAACGAATGAACAAATGAGCGAATAGACAATCGCACAAATGAACAAATGAACAAATGAACAAATGAACAAATGAACAAATGATCAATTGAACAAATGAGCAAAATGAGCAAAAGGAATAAATGAACAAACGAACAAATGAACAAACGAACAAATGAACAAACGAACAAATGAACAAATGAACAAATGAACAAATGAACAAATGAACAAATGAACAAATGAACAAATGAACAAATGAACAAATGAACAAATGAACAAATGAACAAATGAACAAATGAACAAATGAACAAATGAACAAATGAACAAATGAACAAATGAACAAATGAACAAATGAACAAATGAACAAATGAACAAATGAACAAACGAACAAATGAACAAATGAACAAATGAACAAATGAGCGAATGAGCGAATAGGCAAATGAACGAATGAACAAATGAGCGAATAGACAATCGCAATATGAACAAATGAACAAATGAACAAATGAGCAAAATAAGCAAAAGGAACAAATGAACAAACGAACAAATGAACAAACGAACAAATGAACAAATGAACAAATGAACAAATGAACAAATGAACAAATGAACAAATGTACAAATGAACGAATGAACAAATGAACAAATGAACAAATGAAAAAATGAACAAATGAACAAATGAACAAATGAACAAATGAACAAATGAACAAATGAACAAATGAACAAATGAACAAATGAACAAATGAACAAATGAACAAATGAACAAATGAACAAATGAACAAATGAACAAGTGAACAAATGAACAAATGAACAAATGAACAAATGAACAAATGAACAAATGAACAAATGAACAAATGAACAAATTAACAAATGTACAAATGAACAATTGAACAAATGAACAAATGAACAAATGAACAAATGAACAAATGAACAAATGAACAAATGAACAAATGAACAAATGAACAAATGAACAAACGAACAAATGAACAAATGAACAAATGAACAAATGAGCGAATGAGCGAATAGGCAAATGAACGAATGAACAAATGAGCGAATAGACAATCGCACAAATGAACAAATGAACAAATGAACAAATGAACAAATGAACAAATGATCAATTGAACAAATGAGCAAAATGAGCAAAAGGAATAAATGAACAAACGAACAAATGAACAAACGAACAAATGAACAAATGAACAAATGAACAAATGAACAAATGAACAAATGAACAAATGAACAAATGAACAAATGAACAAATGAACAAATGAACAAATGAACAAATGAACAAATGAACAAATGAACAAATGAACAAATGAACAAATGAACAAATGAACAAATGAACAAATGAACAAATGAACAAATGAACAAATGAACAAATGAACAAATGAACAAATGAACAAATGAACAAATGAACAAATGAACAAATGAACAAATGAACAAATGAACAAATGAACAAATGAACAAATGAACAAATGAACAAACGAACAAATGAACAAATGAACGAATGAACAAATGAACAAATGATCAATTGAACAAATGAGCAAAATGAGCAAAAGGAATAAATGAACAAACGAACAAATGATCAAACGAACAAATGAACAAACGAACAAATGAACAAACGAACAAATGAACAAATGAACAAATGAACAAATGAACAAATGAACAAATGAACAAATGAACAAATGAACAAATGAACAAATGAACAAATGAACAAATGAACAAATGAACAAATGAACAATTGAACAAATGAACAAATGAACAAATGAACAAATGAACAAATGAACAAATGAACAAATGAACAAATGAACAAATGAACAAATGAACAAATGAACAAATGAACAAATGAACAAATGAACAAACGAACAAATGAACAAATGAACAAATGAACAAATGAGCGAATAGGCAAATGAACGAATGAACAAATGAGCGAATAGACAATCGCACAAATGAACAAATGAACAAATGAACAAATGAGCAAAATAAGCAAAAGGAACAAATGAACAAACGAACAAATGAACAAACGAACAAATGAACAAACGAACAAATGAACAAATGAACAAATGAACAAATGAACAAATGAACAAATGAACAAATGAACAAATGAACAAATGAACAAATGAACAAATGAACAAATGAACAAATGAACATATGAACAAATGAACAAATGAACAAATGAACAAATGAACAAATGAACAAATGAACAAATGAACAAATGAACAAATGAACAAATGAACAAATGAACAAATGAACAAATGAAAAAATAAACAAATGAACAAACGAACAAATGAACAAATGAACAAATGAACAAATGAACAAAGGAACAAATGAACAAATGAACAGATGAACAAATGATCAAATGAACAAATGAGCAAAATGAGCAAAAGGAACAAATGAACAAACGAACAAATGAACAAACGAACAAATGAACAAACGAACAAATGAACAAATGAACAAATGAACAAATGAACAAATGAACAAATGAACAATCGCACAAATGAACAAATGATCAAATGAACAAATGAACAAATGAACAAATGAACAAATGAACAAATGAACAAATGAACAAATGAACAAATGAACAAACGAACAAACGAACAAACGAACAAATGAACAACTGAACAAATGAACAAATGAACAAGTGAACAAATGAAGAAATGAACAAATGAACAAATGAACAAATGAACAAATGAACAAATGAACAAATGAACAAATGAACAAATGAACAAATGGACAAGTGAACAAATGAACAAATGAACAAATGAACAAATGAACAAATGAACAAATGAACAAATGAACAAATGAACAAATGAACAAATGAACAAATGAACAAACGAACAAATGAACAAATGAACAAATGAACAAATGAACAAATGAACAAATGAACAAATGAACAAATGAACAAATGAACAAATGAACAAACGAACAAATGAACAAATGAACAAATGAGCGAATGAGCGAATAGGCAAATGAACGAATGAACAAATGAGCGAATGAACAAACGAACAAATGAACAAATGAACAAATGAACAAATGAACAAATGAACAAATGAACAAATGAACAAATGAACAAATGAACAAACGAACAAATGAACAAATGAGCGAATGAGCAAATAGGCAAATGAACGAATGAACAAATGAGCGAATAGACAATCGCACAAATGAACAAATGAACAAATGAACAAATGAACAAATGATCAATTGGACAAATGAGCAAAATGAGCAAAAGGAACAAATGAACAAACGAACAAATGAACAAACGAACAAATGAACAAACGAACAAATGAACAAACGAACAAATGGACAAATGAACAAATGAACAAATGAACAAATGAACAAGTGAACAAATGAACAAATGAACAAATGAACAAATGAACAATTGAACAAATGAACAAATGAACAAATGAACAAATGAACAAATGAACAAATGAACAAATGAACAAATGAACAAATGAACAAATGAACAAATGAACAAATGAACAAATGAACAAATGAACAATTGAACAAATGAACAAATGAACAAATGAACAAATGAACAAATGAACAAATGAACAAATGAACAAATGAACAAATGAACAAATGAACAAATGAACAAATGAACAAATGAACAAATGAACAAATGAACAAATGAACAAATGAACAAATGAACAAATGAACAAATGAACAAATGAACAAATGAACAAGTGAACAAATGAACAAATGAACAAGTGAACAAATGAACAAATGAACAAATGAACAAATGAACAAATGAACAAATGAGCAAAATGAGCAAAAGGAACAAATGAGCAAAATGAGCAAAAGGAACAAACGAACAAATGAACAAATGAACAAATGAACAAATGAACAAATGAACAAATGAACAAATGAACAAATGAACAAATGAACAAATGAACAAATGAACAAATGAACAAATGAACAAATGAACAATTGAACAAATGAACAAATGAACAAATGAACAAATGAACAAATGAACAAATGAACAAATGAACAAATGAACAAATGAACAAATGAACAAATGAACAAATGAACAAATGAACAAATGAACAAATGAACAAATGAACAAACGAACAAATGAACAAATGAACAAATGAACAAATGAGCGAATAGGCAAATGAACGAATGAACAAATGAGCGAATAGACAATCGCACAAATGAACAAATGAACAAATGAACAAATGAGCAAAATAAGCAAAAGGAACAAATGAACAAACGAACAAATGAACAAACGAACAAATGAACAAACGAACAAATGAACAAATGAACAAATGAACAAATGAACAAATGAACAAATGAACAAATGAACAAATGAACAAATGAACAAATGAACAAATGAACAAATGAACAAATGAACATATGAACAAATGAACAAATGAACAAATGAACAAATGAACAAATGAACAAATGAACAAATGAACAAATGAACAAATGAACAAATGAACAAATGAACAAATGAACAAATGAAAAAATAAACAAATGAACAAACGAACAAATGAACAAATGAACAAATGAACAAATGAACAAAGGAACAAATGAACAAATGAACAGATGAACAAATGATCAAATGAACAAATGAGCAAAATGAGCAAAAGGAACAAATGAACAAACGAACAAATGAACAAACGAACAAATGAACAAACGAACAAATGAACAAATGAACAAATGAACAAATGAACAAATGAACAAATGAACAATCGCACAAATGAACAAATGATCAAATGAACAAATGAACAAATGAACAAATGAACAAATGAACAAATGAACAAATGAACAAATGAACAAATGAACAAACGAACAAACGAACAAACGAACAAATGAACAACTGAACAAATGAACAAATGAACAAGTGAACAAATGAAGAAATGAACAAATGAACAAATGAACAAATGAACAAATGAACAAATGAACAAATGAACAAATGAACAAATGAACAAATGGACAAGTGAACAAATGAACAAATGAACAAATGAACAAATGAACAAATGAACAAATGAACAAATGAACAAATGAACAAATGAACAAATGAACAAATGAACAAACGAACAAATGAACAAATGAACAAATGAACAAATGAACAAATGAACAAATGAACAAATGAACAAATGAACAAATGAACAAATGAACAAACGAACAAATGAACAAATGAACAAATGAGCGAATGAGCGAATAGGCAAATGAACGAATGAACAAATGAGCGAATGAACAAACGAACAAATGAACAAATGAACAAATGAACAAATGAACAAATGAACAAATGAACAAATGAACAAATGAACAAATGAACAAACGAACAAATGAACAAATGAGCGAATGAGCAAATAGGCAAATGAACGAATGAACAAATGAGCGAATAGACAATCGCACAAATGAACAAATGAACAAATGAACAAATGAACAAATGATCAATTGGACAAATGAGCAAAATGAGCAAAAGGAACAAATGAACAAACGAACAAATGAACAAACGAACAAATGAACAAACGAACAAATGAACAAACGAACAAATGGACAAATGAACAAATGAACAAATGAACAAATGAACAAGTGAACAAATGAACAAATGAACAAATGAACAAATGAACAATTGAACAAATGAACAAATGAACAAATGAACAAATGAACAAATGAACAAATGAACAAATGAACAAATGAACAAATGAACAAATGAACAAATGAACAAATGAACAAATGAACAAATGAACAATTGAACAAATGAACAAATGAACAAATGAACAAATGAACAAATGAACAAATGAACAAATGAACAAATGAACAAATGAACAAATGAACAAATGAACAAATGAACAAATGAACAAATGAACAAATGAACAAATGAACAAATGAACAAATGAACAAATGAACAAATGAACAAATGAACAAATGAACAAGTGAACAAATGAACAAATGAACAAGTGAACAAATGAACAAATGAACAAATGAACAAATGAACAAATGAACAAATGAGCAAAATGAGCAAAAGGAACAAATGAGCAAAATGAGCAAAAGGAACAAATGAACAAATGAACAAATGAACAAATGAACAAATGAACAAATGAACAAATGAACAAATGAACAAATGAACAAATGAACAAATGAACAAATGAACAAATGAACAAATGAACAAATGAACAAATGAACAAATGAACAAATGAACAAATGAACAAATGAACAAATGAACAAATGAACAAATGAACAAATGAACAAATGAACAAATGAACAAATGAACAAATGAACAAATGAACAAATGAACAAATGAACAAATGAACAAATGAACAAATGAACAAATGAACAAATGAACAAATGAACAAATGAACAAATGAACAAATGAACAAATGAACAAATGAACAAATGAACAAATGAACAAATGAACAAATGAACAAATGAACAAATGAACAAATGAACAAATGAACAAATGAACAAATGAACAAATGAACAAATGAACAAATGAACAAATGAACAAATGAACAAATGAACAAATGAACAAATGAACAAATGAACAAATGAACAATTGAACAAATGAACAAATGAACAAATGAACAAACGAACAAATGAACAAACGAACAAATGAACAAATGAACAAATGAACAAATGAACAAATGAACAAATGAACAAATGAACAAATGAACAAATGAACAAATGAACAAATGAACAAATGAACAAATGAACAAATGAGCAAATGAACAAATGAACAAATGAACAAATGAACAAATGAACAAATGAACAAATGAACAAATGAACAAATGAACAAATGAACAAATGAACAAATGAACAAATGAACAAATGAACAAATGAACAAATGAACAAATGAACAAATGAACAAATGAATAAATGAACAAATGAACAAACGAACAAATGAACAAACGAACAAATGAACAAATGAACAAATGAACAAATGAACAACTAAACAAATGAACAAATGAACAAGTGAACAAATGAACAAATGAACAAATGAACAAATGAACAAATGAACAAATGAACAAATGAACAAATGAACAAATGAACAAATGAACAAATGAACAAATGAACAAATGAACAAATGAACAAATGAACAAATGAACAAATGAACAAATGAACAAATGATCAAATGAACAAATGAACAAATGAACAAATGAACAAATGAACAAATGAACAAATGAACAAATGAACAAATGAACAAATGAACAAACGAACAAATGAACAAATGAACAAATGAACAAATGAGCGAATGAGCGAATAGGCAAATGAACGAATGAACAAATGAGCGAATAGACAATCGCACAAATGAACAAATGAACAAATGAACAAATGAACAAATGAACAAATGAACAAATGAGCAAAATAAGCAAAAGGAACAAATGAACAAACGAACAAATGAACAAACGAACAAATGAACAAACGAACAAATGAACAAACGAACAAATGAACAAACGAACAAATGAACAAATGAACAAATGAACAAATGAACAAATGAACAAATGAACAAATGAACAAATGAACAAATGAACAAATGAACAAATGAACAAATGAACAAATGAACAAATGAACAAATGAACAAATGAACAAATGAACAAATGAACAAATGAACAAATGAACAAATGAACAAATGAACAAATGAACAAATGAACAAATGAACAAATGAGCAAAATAAGCAAAAGGAACAAATGAACAAACGAACAAATGAACAAACGAACAAATGAACAAATGAACAAATGAACAAATGAACAAATGAACAAATGAACAAATGAACAAATGAACAAATGAACAAATGAACAAATGAACAAATGAACAAATGAACAAATGAACAAATGAACAAATGAACAAATGAACAAATGAACAAATGAACAAATGAACAAATGAACAAATGAACAAATGAAAAAAATAAACAAATGAACAAATGAACAAATGAACAAATGAGCGAATAGGCAAATGAACGAATGAACAAATGAGCGAATAGACAATCGCACAAATGAACAAATGAACAAATGAACAAATGAACAAATGATCAATTGGACAAATGAGCAAAATGAGCAAAAGGAACAAAGGAACAAATGAACAAATGAACAAATGAACAAATGAACAAAATGAACAAATGAACAAATGAACAAATGAACAAATGAACAAATGAACAAATGAACAAATGAACAAATGAACAAATGAACAAATGAACAAATGAACAAATGAACAAATGAACAAATGAACAAACGAACAAATGAACAAATGAACAAATGAACAAATGAGCGAAGGAGCGAATAGGCAAATGAACGAATGGACAAATGAGCGAATAGACAATCGCACAAATGAACAAATGAACAAATGAACAAATGAACAAATGAACAAATGAACAAATGAACAAATGAACAAATGAACAAATGAACAAATGAACAAATGAACAAATGAACAAATGAACAAATGAACAAATGAACAAATGAACAAATGAACAAATGAACAAATGAACAAATGAACAAATGAACAAATGAACAAATGAACAAATGAACAAATGAACAAATGAACAAATGAACAAATGAACAAATGAACAAATGAACAAATGAACAAATGAACAAATGAACAAATGAACAAATGAACAAATGAACAAACGAACAAATGAACAAATGAACAAATGAACAAATGAACAAATGAACAAATGAGCGAATGAGCGAATAGGCAAATGAACGAATGAACAAATGAGCGAATAGACAATCGCACAAATGAACAAATGAACAAATGAACAAATGAACAAATGAAAAAAATGAGCAAAATAAGCAAAAGGAACAAATGAACAAACGAACAAATGAACAAACGAACAAATGAACAAATGAACAAATGAACAAATGAACAAATGAACAAATGAACAAATGAACAAATGAACAAATGAACAAATGAACAAATGAACAAATGAACAAATGAACAAATGAACAAATGAACAAATGAACAAATGAACATATGAACAAATGAACAAATGAACAAATGAACAAATGAACAAATGAACAAATGAACAAATGAACAAATGAACAAATGAACAAATGAACAAATGAACAAATGAACAAATGAACAAATGAACAAATGAACAAATGAACAAATGAACAAATGAACAAATGAACAAATGATCAATTGAACAAATGAGCAAAATGAGCAAAAGGAACAAATGAACAATCGAACAAATGAACAAACGAACAAACGAACAAACGAACAAACGAACAAACGAACAAATGAACAAATGAACAAATGAACAAATGAACAAATGAACAAATGAACAAATGAACAAATGAACAAATGAACAAATGAACAAATGAACAAATGAACAAATGAACAAATGAACAAATGAACAAATGAACAAATGAGCGAATAGACAATCGCACAAATGAACAAATGAACAAATGAACAAATGAACAAATGAGCAAAATAAGCAAAAGGAACAAATGAACAAACGAACAAATGAACAAATGAACAAATGAACAAATGAACAAATGATCAATTGAACAAATGAGCAAAATGAGCAAAAGGAACAAATGAACAAATGAACAAATGAACAAATGAACAAATGAACAAATGAACAAATGAACAAATGAACAAATGAACAAATGAACAAATGAACAAATGAACAAATGAACAAATGAACAAATGAACAAATGAACAAATGAACAAATGAACAAATGAACAAATGAACAAATGAACAAATGAACAAATGAACAAATGAACAAATGAACAAATGAACAAATGAACAAATGAACAAATGAACAAATGAACAAATGAACAAATGAACAAATGAACAAATGAACAAATAAACAAATGAACAAATGAACAAACGAACAAACGAACAAATGAACAAATGAACAAATGAACAAATGAACAACTGAACAAATGAACAAATGAACAAGTGAACAAATGAACAAATGAACAAATGAACAAATGAACAAATGAACAAATGAACAAATGAACAAATGAACAAATGAACAAATGAACAAATGAACAAATGAACAAATGAACAAACGAACAAATGAACAAATGAACAAATGAACAAATGAGCGAAGGAGCGAAGGAGCGAATAGGCAAATGAACGAATGGACAAATGAGCGAATGAACAAATGAGCGAAGGAGCGAATAGGCAAATGAACGAATGGACAAATGAGCGAATAGACAATCGCACAAATGAACAAATGAACAAATGAACAAATGAACAAATGAACAAATGAACAAATGAACAAATGAGCAAAATAAGCAAAAGGAACAAATGAACAAATGAACAAATGAACAAATGAACAAATGAACAAATGAACAAATGAACAAATGAACAAATGAACAAATGAACAAATGAACAAATGAACAAATGAACAAATGAACAAATGAACAAATGAACAAATGAACAAATGAACAAATGAACAAATGAACAAATGAACAAATGAACAAATGAACAAATGAACAAATGAACAAATGAACAAATGAACAAATGAACAAATGAACAAATGAACAAATGAACAAATGAACAAATGAACAAATGAACAAATTAACAAATGAACAGATGAACAAATGATCAAATGAACAAATGAGCAAAATGAGCAAAAGGAACAAATGAACAAACGAACAAATGAACAAACGAACAAACGAACAAATGAACAAATGAACAAATGAACAAATGAACAAATGAACAAATGAACAAATGAACAAATGAACAAATGAACAAATGAACAAATGAACAAATGAACAAATGAACATATGAACAAATGAACAAATGAACAAATGAACAAATGAACAAATGAACAAATGAACAAATGAACAAATGAACAAATGAACAAATGAACAAGTGAACAAATGAACAAATGAACAAATGAACAAATGAACAAATGAACAAATGAACAAATGAACAAATGAACAAACGAACAAATGAACAAACGAACAAATGAACAAATGAACAAATGAACAAATGAACAAATGAACAAATGAACAAATGAACAAATGGACAAGTGAACAAATGAACAAATGAACAAATGAACAAATGAACAAATGAACAAATGAACAAATGAACAAATGAACAAACGAACAAATGAACAAATGAACAAATGAACAAATGAACAAATGAACAAATGAACAAATGAACAAATGAACAAACGAACAAATGAACAAATGAACAAATGAGCGAATGAGCGAATAGGCAAATGAACGAATGAACAAATGAGCGAATGAACAAACGAACAAATGAACAAATGAACAAATGAACAAATGAACAAATGAACAAATGAACAAATGAACAAATGAACAAATGAACAAACGAACAAATGAACAAATGAGCGAATGAGCAAATAGGCAAATGAACGAATGAACAAATGAGCGAATGAGCAAATAGGCAAATGAACGAATGAACAAATGAGCGAATAGACAATCGCACAAATGAACAAATGAACAAATGAACAAATGAACAAATGATCAATTGGACAAATGAGCAAAATGAGCAAAAGGAACAAATGAACAAACGAACAAATGAACAAACGAACAAACGAACAAATGAACAAACGAACAAATGGACAAATGAACAAATGAACAAATGAACAAATGAACAAATGAACAAATGAACAAATGAACAAATGAACAAATGAACAAATGAACAATTGAACAAATGAACAAATGAACAAATGAACAAATGAACAAATGAACAAATGAACAAATGAACAAATGAACAAATGAACAATTGAACAAATGAACAAATGAACAAATGAACAAATGAACAAATGAACAAATGAACAAATGAACAAATGAACAAATGAACAAATGAACAAATGAACAAATGAACAAATGAACAAATGAACAAATGAACAAATGAACAAATGAACAAATGAACAAATGAACAAATGAACAAATGAACAAATGAACAAATGAACAAATGAACAAATGAACAAATGAACAAATGAACAAATGAACAAATGAACAAATGAACAAATGAACAAATGAACAAATGAACAAATGAACAAATGAACAAATGAACAAATGAACAAATGAACAAATGAACAAATGAACAAATGAACAAATGAACAACTGAACAAATGAACAAATGAACAAATAAACAACTGAACAAATGAACAAATGAACAAGTGAACAAATGAACAAATGAACAAGTGAACAAATGAACAAATGAACAAATGAACAAATGAACAAATGAACAAATGAGCAAAATGAGCAAAAGGAACAAATGAGCAAAATGAACAAATGAACAAATGAACAAATGAACAAATGAACAAATGAACAAATGAACAAATGAACAAATGAACAAATGAACAAATGAACAAATGAACAAATGAACAAATGAACAAATGAACAAATGAACAAATGAACAAATGAACAAATGAACAAATGAACAAATGAACAAGTGAACAAATGAACAAATGAACAAATGAACAAATGAACAAATGAACAAATGAACAAATGAACAAATGAACAAATGAACAAATGAACAAATGAACAAATGAACAAATGAACAAATGAACAAATGAACAAATGAACAAATGAACAAATGAACAAATGAACAAATGAACAAATGAACAAATGAACAAATGAACAAATGAACAAATGAACAAACGAACAAATGAACAAATGAACAAATGAACAAATGAGCGAATGAGCGAATAGGCAAATGAACGAATGAACATATGAGCGAATAGACAATCGCACAAATGAACAAATGAACAAATGAACAAATGAACAAATGAACAAATGAACAAATGAGCAAAATAAGCAAAAGGAACAAATGAACAAACGAACAAATGAACAAACGAACAAATGAACAAACGAACAAATGAACAAACGAACAAATGAACAAATGAACAAATGAACAAATGAACAAATGAACAAACGAACAAATGAACAAATGAACAAATGAACAAATGAACAAATGAACAAATGAACAAATGAACAAATGAACAAATGAACAAATGAACAAATGAACAAATGATCAATTGAACAAATGAGCAAAATGAGCAAAAGGAACAAATGAACAATCGAACAAATGAACAAACGAACAAACGAACAAACGAACAAACGAACAAACGAACAAATGAACAAATGAACAAATGAACAAATGAACAAATGAACAAATGAACAAATGAACAAATGAACAAATGAACAAATGAACAAATGAACAAATGAACAAATGAACAAATGAACAAATGAACAAATGAGCGAATAGACAATCGCACAAATGAACAAATGAACAAATGAACAAATGAACAAATGAGCAAAATAAGCAAAAGGAACAAATGAACAAACGAACAAATGAACAAATGAACAAATGAACAAATGAACAAATGATCAATTGAGCAAATGAGCAAAATGAGCAAAAGGAACAAATGAACAAATGAACAAATGAACAAATGAACAAATGAACAAATGAACAAATGAACAAATGAACAAATGAACAAATGAACAAATGAACAAATGAACAAATGAACAAATGAACAAATGAACAAATGAACAAATGAACAAATGAACAAATGAACAAATGAACAAACGAACAAATGAACAAATGAACAAATGAACAAATGAGCGAAGGAGCGAATAGGCAAATGAACGAATGGACAAATGAGCGAATGAACAAATGAGCGAAGGAGCGAATAGGCAAATGAACGAATGGACAAATGAGCGAATAGACAATCGCACAAATGAACAAATGAACAAATGAACAAATGAACAAATGAACAAATGAACAAATGAACAAATGAGCAAAATAAGCAAAAGGAACAAATGAACAAATGAACAAATGAACAAATGAACAAATGAACAAATGAACAAATGAACAAATGAACAAATGAACAAATGAACAAATGAACAAATGAACAAATGAACAAATGAACAAATGAACAAATGAACAAATGAACAAATGAACAAATGAACAAATGAACAAATGAACAAATGAACAAATGAACAAATGAACAAATGAACAAATGAACAAATGAACAAATGAACAAATGAACAAATGAACAAATGAACAAATGAACAAATGAACAAATGAACAAATGAACAAATGAACAAATTAACAAATGAACAGATGAACAAATGATCAAATGAACAAATGAGCAAAATGAGCAAAAGGAACAAATGAACAAACGAACAAATGAACAAACGAACAAACGAACAAATGAACAAATGAACAAATGAACAAATGAACAAATGAACAAATGAACAAATGAACAAATGAACAAATGAACAAATGAACAAATGAACAAATGAACAAATGAACATATGAACAAATGAACAAATGAACAAATGAACAAATGAACAAATGAACAAATGAACAAATGAACAAATGAACAAATGAACAAGTGAACAAATGAACAAATGAACAAATGAACAAATGAACAAATGAACAAATGAACAAATGAACAAATGAACAAATGAACAAACGAACAAATGAACAAATGAACAAATGAACAAATGAACAAATGAACAAATGAACAAATGAACAAATGGACAAGTGAACAAATGAACAAATGAAGAAATGAACAAATGAACAAATGAACAAATGAACAAATGAACAAATGAACAAATGAACAAATGAACAAATGAACAAACGAACAAATGAACAAATGAACAAATGAACAAATGAACAAATGAACAAATGAACAAATGAACAAATGAACAAACGAACAAATGAACAAATGAACAAATGAGCGAATGAGCGAATAGGCAAATGAACGAATGAACAAATGAGCGAATGAACAAACGAACAAATGAACAAATGAACAAATGAACAAATGAACAAATGAACAAATGAACAAATGAACAAATGAACAAATGAACAAACGAACAAATGAACAAATGAGCGAATGAGCAAATAGGCAAATGAACGAATGAACAAATGAGCGAATGAGCAAATAGGCAAATGAACGAATGAACAAATGAGCGAATAGACAATCGCACAAATGAACAAATGAACAAATGAACAAATGAACAAATGATCAATTGGACAAATGAGCAAAATGAGCAAAAGGAACAAATGAACAAACGAACAAATGAACAAACGAACAAATGAACAAACGAACAAATGGACAAATGAACAAATGAACAAATGAACAAATGAACAAATGAACAAATGAACAAATGAACAAATGAACAAATGAACAAATGAACAATTGAACAAATGAACAAATGAACAAATGAACAAATGAACAAATGAACAAATGAACAAATGAACAAATGAACAAATGAACAAATGAACAAATGAACAATTGAACAAATGAACAAATGAACAAATGAACAAATGAACAAATGAACAAATGAACAAATGAACAAATGAACAAATGAACAAATGAACAAATGAACAAATGAACAAATGAACAAATGAACAAATGAACAAATGAACAAATGAACAAATGAACAAATGAACAAATGAGCGAATGAGCGAATAGGCAAATGAACGAATGAACATATGAGCGAATAGACAATCGCACAAATGAACAAATGAACAAATGAACAAATGAACAAATGAACAAATGAGCAAAATAAGCAAAAGGAACAAATGAACAAACGAACAAATGAACAAACGAACAAATGAACAAACGAACAAATGAACAAACGAACAAATGAACAAATGAACAAATGAACAAATGAACAAATGAACAAACGAACAAATGAACAAATGAACAAATGAACAAATGAACAAATGAACAAATGAAAAAAATGAGCAAAATAAGCAAAAGGAACAAATGAACAAACGAACAAATGAACAAACGAACAAATGAACAAACGAACAAACGAACAAATGAACAAATGAACAAATGAACAAATGAACAAATGAACAAATGAACAAATGAACAAATGAACAAATGAACAAATGAACAAATGAACAAATGAACAAATGAACAAATGAACAAATGAACAAATGAACAAATGAACAAATGAACAAATGAACAAATGAACAAATGAACAAATGAACAAATGAACAAATGAACAAATGAACAAATGAACAAATGAACAAATGAACAAATGAACAAATGAACAAATGAACAAATGAACAAATGAACAAATGAACAAATGAACAAATGAACAAATGAACAAATGAACAAATGAACAAATGAACAAATGAACAAATGAACAAATGAACAAATGAACAAATGAACAAATGAACAAATGAACAAATGAACAAATGAACAAATGAACAAATGAACAAATGAACAAATGAACAAATGAACAAATGAACAAATGAACAAATGAGCAAAATAAGCAAAAGGAACAAATGAACAAACGAACAAATGAACAAATGAACAAATGAACAAATGAACAAATGAACAAATGAACAAATGAACAAATGAACAAATGAACAAATGAACAAATGAACAAATGAACAAATGAACAAATGAACAAATGAACAAATGAACAAATGAACAAATGAACAAATGAACAAATGAACAAATGAACAAATGAACAAATGAACAAATGAACAAATGAACAAATGAAAAAAATAAACAAATGAACAAATGAACAAATGAACAAATGAGCGAATAGGCAAATGAACGAATGAACAAATGAGCGAATAGACAATCGCACAAATGAACAAATGAACAAATGAACAAATGAACAAATGATCAATTGGACAAATGAGCAAAATGAGCAAAAGGAACAAAGGAACAAATGAACAAATGAACAAAATGAACAAATGAACAAATGAACAAATGAACAAATGAACAAATGAACAAATGAACAAATGAACAAATGAACAAATGAACAAATGAACAAATGAACAAATGAACAAATGAACAAATGAACAAATGAACAAATGAACAAATGAACAAACGAACAAATGAACAAATGAACAAATGAGCGAAGGAGCGAATAGGCAAATGAACGAATGGACAAATGAGCGAATAGACAATCGCACAAATGAACAAATGAACAAATGAACAAATGAACAAATGAACAAATGAACAAATGAACAAACGAACAAATGAACAAATGAACAAATGAACAAATGAACAAATGAACAAATGAACAAATGAGCGAATGAGCGAATAGGCAAATGAACGAATGAACAAATGAGCGAATAGACAATCGCACAAATGAACAAATGAACAAATGAACAAATGAACAAATGAAAAAAATAAGCAAAAGGAACAAATGAACAAACGAACAAATGAACAAACGAACAAATGAACAAACGAACAAATGAACAAATGAACAAATGAACAAATGAACAAATGAACAAATGAACAAATGAACAAATGAACAAATGAACAAATGAACAAATGAACAAATGAACAAATGAACAAATGAACAAATGAACAAATGAACAAATGAACAAATGAACATATGAACAAATGAACAAATGAACAAATGAACAAATGAACAAATGAACAAATGAACAAATGAACAAATGAACAAATGAACAAATGAACAAATGAACAAATGAACAAATGAACAAATGAACAAATGAACAAATGAACAAATGAAAAAAATAAGCAAAAGGAACAAATGAACAAACGAACAAATGAACAAACGAACAAATGAACAAACGAACAAATGAACAAATGAACAAATGAACAAATGAACAAATGAACAAATGAACAAATGAACAAATGAACAAATGAACAAATGAACAAATGAACAAATGAACAAATGAACAAATGAACAAATGAACAAATGAACAAATGAACAAATGAACATATGAACGAATGAACAAATGAACAAATGAACAAATGATCAAATGAACAAATGAACAAATGAACAAATGAACAAATGAACAAATGAACAAATGAACAAATGAACAAATGAACAAATGAACAAATGAGCAAATGAACAAATGAACAAATGAACAAATGAACAAATGAACAAATGAACAAATGAACAAATGAACAAATGAACAAATGAACAAATGAACAAATGAACAAATGAACAAATGAACAAATGAACAAATGAACAAATGAATAAATGAACAAATGAACAAACGAACAAATGAACAAACGAACAAATGAACAAATGAACAAATGAACAAATGAACAAATGAACAAATGAACAAATGAACAAATGAACAAATGAACAAATGAACAAATGAACAAATGAACAAATGAACAAATGAACAAATGAACAAATGAACAAATGAACAAATGAACAAATGAACAAATGAACAAATGAGCGAATGAGCGAATAGGCAAATGAACGAATGAACATATGAGCGAATAGACAATCGCACAAATGAACAAATGAACAAATGAACAAATGAACAAATGAACAAATGAGCAAAATAAGCAAAAGGAACAAATGAACAAACGAACAAATGAACAAACGAACAAATGAACAAACGAACAAATGAACAAACGAACAAATGAACAAATGAACAAATGAACAAATGAACAAATGAACAAACGAACAAATGAACAAATGAACAAATGAACAAATGAACAAATGAACAAATGAAAAAAATGAGCAAAATAAGCAAAAGGAACAAATGAACAAACGAACAAATGAACAAACGAACAAATGAACAAACGAACAAACGAACAAATGAACAAATGAACAAATGAACAAATGAACAAATGAACAAATGAACAAATGAACAAATGAACAAATGAACAAATGAACAAATGAACAAATGAACAAATGAACAAATGAACAAATGAACAAATGAACAAATGAACAAATGAACAAATGAACAAATGAACAAATGAACAAATGAACAAATGAACAAATGAACAAATGAACAAATGAACAAATGAACAAATGAACAAATGAACAAATGAACAAATGAACAAATGAACAAATGAACAAATGAACAAATGAACAAATGAACAAATGAACAAATGAACAAATGAACAAATGAACAAATGAACAAATGAACAAATGAACAAATGAACAAATGAACAAATGAACAAATGAACAAATGAACAAATGAACAAATGAACAAATGAACAAATGAACAAATGAACAAATGAACAAATGAACAAATGAGCAAAATAAGCAAAAGGAACAAATGAACAAACGAACAAATGAACAAACGAACAAATGAACAAATGAACAAATGAACAAATGAACAAATGAACAAATGAACAAATGAACAAATGAACAAATGAACAAATGAACAAATGAACAAATGAACAAATGAACAAATGAACAAATGAACAAATGAACAAATGAACAAATGAACAAATGAACAAATGAACAAATGAACAAATGAACAAATGAAAAAAATAAACAAATGAACAAATGAACAAATGAACAAATGAGCGAATAGGCAAATGAACGAATGAACAAATGAGCGAATAGACAATCGCACAAATGAACAAATGAACAAATGAACAAATGAACAAATGATCAATTGGACAAATGAGCAAAATGAGCAAAAGGAACAAAGGAACAAATGAACAAATGAACAAAATGAACAAATGAACAAATGAACAAATGAACAAATGAACAAATGAACAAATGAACAAATGAACAAATGAACAAATGAACAAATGAACAAATGAACAAATGAACAAATGAACAAATGAACAAATGAACAAATGAACAAACGAACAAATGAACAAATGAACAAATGAGCGAAGGAGCGAATAGGCAAATGAACGAATGGACAAATGAGCGAATAGACAATCGCACAAATGAACAAATGAACAAATGAACAAATGAACAAATGAACAAATGAACAAATGAACAAACGAACAAATGAACAAATGAACAAATGAACAAATGAACAAATGAACAAATGAACAAATGAGCGAATGAGCGAATAGGCAAATGAACGAATGAACAAATGAGCGAATAGACAATCGCACAAATGAACAAATGAACAAATGAACAAATGAACAAATGAAAAAAATAAGCAAAAGGAACAAATGAACAAACGAACAAATGAACAAACGAACAAATGAACAAACGAACAAATGAACAAATGAACAAATGAACAAATGAACAAATGAACAAATGAACAAATGAACAAATGAACAAATGAACAAATGAACAAATGAACAAATGAACAAATGAACAAATGAACAAATGAACAAATGAACAAATGAACATATGAACAAATGAACAAATGAACAAATGAACAAATGAACAAATGAACAAATGAACAAATGAACAAATGAACAAATGAACAAATGAACAAATGAACAAATGAACAAATGAACAAATGAACAAATGAACAAATGAACAAATGAACAAATGAACAAATGAACAAATGAACAAATGATCAATTGAACAAATGAGCAAAATGAGCAAAAGGAACAAATGAACAATCGAACAAATGAACAAACGAACAAACGAACAAACGAACAAACGAACAAATGAACAAATGAACAAATGAACAAATGAACAAATGAACAAATGAACAAATGAACAAATGAACAAATGAACAAATGAACAAATGAACAAATGAACAAATGAACAAATGAACAAATGAACAAATGAACAAATGAGCGAATAGACAATCGCACAAATGAACAAATGAACAAATGAACAAATGAACAAATGAGCAAAATAAGCAAAAGGAACAAATGAACAAACGAACAAATGAACAAATGAACAAATGAACAAATGAACAAATGAACAAATGAACAAATGATCAATTGAACAAATGAGCAAAATGAGCAAAAGGAACAAATGAACAAATGAACAAATGAACAAATGAACAAATGAACAAATGAACAAATGAACAAATGAACAAATGAACAAATGAACAAATGAACAAATGAACAAATGAACAAATGAACAAATGAACAAATGAACAAATGAACAAATGAACAAATGAACAAATGAAAAAATGAACAAATGAAAAAATGAACAAATGAACAAATGAAAAAATGAACAAATGAACAAATGAACAAATGAACAAATGAACAAATGAACAAATGAACAAATGAACAAATGAACAAATAAACAAATGAACAAATGAACAAACGAACAAACGAACAAATGAACAAATGAACAAATGAACAAATGAACAACTGAACAAATGAACAAATGAACAAGTGAACAAATGAACAAATGAACAAATGAACAAATGAACAAATGAACAAATGAACAAATGAACAAATGAACAAATGAACAAATGAACAAATGAACAAATGAACAAATGAACAAATGAACAAATGAACAAATGAACAAATGAACAAATGAACAAATGAACAAACGAACAAATGAACAAATGAACAAATGAACAAATGAGCGAAGGAGCGAATAGGCAAATGAACGAATGGACAAATGAGCGAATGAACAAATGAGCGAAGGAGCGAATAGGCAAATGAACGAATGGACAAATGAGCGAATAGACAATCGCACAAATGAACAAATGAACAAATGAACAAATGAACAAATGAACAAATGAACAAATGAGCAAAATAAGCAAAAGGAACAAATGAACAAATGAACAAATGAACAAATGAACAAATGAACAAATGAACAAATGAACAAATGAACAAATGAACAAATGAACAAATGAACAAATGAACAAATGAACAAATGAACAAATGAACAAATGAACAAATGAACAAATGAACAAATGAACAAATGAACAAATGAACAAATGAACAAATGAACAAATGAACAAATGAACAAATGAACAAATGAACAAATGAACAAATGAACAAATGAACAAATGAACAAATGAACAAATGAACAAATGAACAAATGAACAAATGAACAAATGAACAAATGAACAAATGAACAAATGAACAAATGAACAAATGAACAAATTAACAAATGAACAGATGAACAAATGATCAAATGAACAAATGAGCAAAATGAGCAAAAGGAACAAATGAACAAACGAACAAATGAACAAACGAACAAATGAACAAATGAACAAATGAACAAATGAACAAATGAACAAATGAACAAATGAACAAATGAACAAATGAACAAATGAACAAATGAACAAATGAACAAATGAACAAATGAACAAATGAACAAATGAACATATGAACAAATGAACAAATGAACAAATGAACAAATGAACAAATGAACAAATGAACAAATGAACAAATGAACAAGTGAACAAAGGAACAAATGAACAAATGAACAAATGAACAAATGAACAAATGAACAAATGAACAAATGAACAAATGAACAAACGAACAAATGAACAAATGAACAAATGAGCGAATAGGCAAATGAACGAATGAACAAATGAGCGAATAGACAATCGCACAAATGAACAAATGAACAAATGAATAAATGAACAAATGAACAAATGAACAAATGAACAAATGAGCAAAATGAGCAAAAGGAACAAATGAACAAACGAACAAATGAACAAATGAACAAATGAACAAATCAACAAATGAACAAATGAACAAATGAACAAATGAACAAATGAACAAATGAACAAATGAACAAATGAACAAATGAACAAATGAACAAATGAACAAATGAACAAATGAACAAATGAACAAATGAACAAATGAACAAATGAACAAATGAACAAATGAACAAATGAACAAATGAGCAAAATAAGCAAATGGAACAAATGAACAAACGAACAAATGAACAAACGAACAAATGAACAAATGAACAAATGAACAAATGAACAAATGAACAAATGAACAAATGAGCAAATGGACAAATGAACAAATGAACAAACGAAAAAATGAACAGATGAACAAATGAACAAATGAACAAATGAACAAATGAACAAATGAGCAAAATAAGCAAAAGGAACAAATGAACAAACGAACAAATGAACAAACGAACAAATGAACGAACGAACAAATGAACAAATGAAAAAATGAACAAATGAACAAACGAACAAATGAACAAATGGACAAATGAACGAATGAACAAATGAACAAATGAACAAGTGAACAAATGAACAAGTGAACAAATGAACAAATGAACAAATGAACAAATGAACAAATGAACAAATGAACAAATGAACAAATGAGCAAATTAACAAATGAACAAATGAACAAATGAACAAATGAACAAATGAACAAATGAACAAATGAACAAATGAACAAATGAACAAATGAACAAATGAACAAATGAACAAATGAACAAATGAACAAATGAACAAATGAACAAATGAACAAATGAACAAATGAACAAATGAACAAATGAACAAATGAACAAATGAACAAATGAACAAATGAACAAATGAACAAATGAACAAATGAACAAATGAACAAATGAACAACTGAACAAATGAACAAATGAACAAATGAACAAATGAGCAAATGGACAAATGAACAAATGAACAAACGAAAAAATGAACAGATGAACAAATGAACAAATGAACAAATGAACAAATGAACAAATGAGCAAAATAAGCAAAAGGAACAAATGAACAAACGAACAAATGAACAAACGAACAAATGAACGAACGAACAAATGAACAAATGAAAAATGAACAAATGAACAAACGAACAAATGAACAAATGGACAAATGAACGAATGAACAAATGAACAAATGAACAAGTGAACAAATGAACAAGTGAACAAATGAACAAATGAACAAATGAACAAATGAACAAATGAACAAATGAACAAATGAACAAATGAGCAAATTAACAAATGAACAAATGAACAAATGAACAAATGAACAAATGAACAAATGAACAAATGAACAAATGAACAAATGAACAAATGAACAAATGAACAAATGAACAAATGAACAAATGAACAAATGAACAAATGAACAAATGAACAAATGAACAAATGAACAAATGAACAAATGAACAAATGAACAAATGAACAAATGAACAAATGAACAAATGAACAAATGAACAAATGAACAAATGAACAAATGAACAACTGAACAAATGAACAAATGAACAAATGAGCAAAATAAGCAAAAGGAACAAATGAACAAACGAACAAATGAACAAACGAACAAATGAACAAACGAACAAATGAACAAATGAACAAATGAACAAATGAACAAATGAACAAATGAACAAATGAACAAATGAACAAATGAACAAATGAACAAATGAACAAATGAACAAATGAACAAATGAACAAATGAACAAATGAACAAATGAACAAATGAACAAATGAACAAATGAACAAATGAACAAATGAACAAATGAACATATGAACAAATGAACAAATCAACAAATGAACAAATGAACAAATGAACAAATGAACAAACGAACAAGTGAACAAATGAACAAATGAACAAATGAGCGAATGAACAAATGAACAACTGAACAAATGAACAAATGAACAAGTGAACAAATGAACAAATGAACAAATGAACAAATGAACAAATGAACAAATGAACAAATGAACAAATGAACAAATGAACAAATGAACAAATGAACAAATGAACAAATGAACAAATGAACAAATGAACAAATGAACAAATGAACAAACGAACAAATGAACAAATGAACAAATGAGCGAATGAGCGAATAGGCAAATGTACGAATGAACAACTGAACAAATGAACAAATGAACAACTGAACAAATGAACAAGTGAACAAATGAACAAATGAACAAATGAACAAATGAACAGATGAACAAATGAACAAATGAACAAATGAACAAATGAACAAATGAACAAATGAACAAATCAACAAATGAACGAATGAACAGATGAACAAATGAACAAATTAACAAATTAACAAATGAACAAATGAACAAATGAACAAATGAACAAATGAACAAATGAACAAATGAAAAAATGAACAGATGAACAAATGAACAAATGAACAAATGAACAAATGAACAAATGAACAGATGAACAAATGAACAAATGAACAAATGAACAAATGAACAAATGAACAAATGAACAAATGAACAAATGAACAAATGAACAAATGAACAAAAGAACAAATGAACAAATGAACAAATGAACAAATGAACAAATGAACAAATGAACAAATGAACAAATGAACAAATGAACAAATGAACAAATGATCAATTGAACAAATGAACAAATGATCAATTGAACAAATGAGCAAAATGAGCAAAAGGAACAAATGAACAAACGAACAAATGAACAAACGAACAAACGAACAAACGAACAAACGAACAAACGAACAAACGAACAAACGAACAAACGAACAAACGAACAAACGAACAAACGAACAAACGAACAAACGAACAAACGAACAAACGAACAAACGAACAAATGAACAAATGAACAAATGAACAAATGAACAAATGAACAAATGAACAAATGAACAAATGAACAAATGAGCAAAATAAGCAAAAGGAACAAATGAACAAACGAACAAATGAACAAACGAACAAATGAACAAACGAACAAATGAACAAATGAACAAATGAACAAATGAACAAATGAACAAATGAACAAATGAACAAATGAACAAATGAACAAATGAACAAATGAACAAATGAACAAATGAACAAATGAACAAATGAACAAATGAACATATGAACAAATGAACAAATGAACAAATGAACAAATGAACAAATGAACAAATGAACAAATGAACAAATGAACAAATGAACAAATGAACAAGTGAACAAATGAACAAATGAACAAATGAACAAATGAACAAATGAACAAATGAACAAATGAACAAACGAACAAATGAACAAATGAACAAATGAACAAATGAACAACTGAACAAATTAACAAATGAACAAGTGAACAAATGAACAAATGAACAAATGAACAAATGAACAAATGAGCGAATAGCCAATCGCACAAATGAACAAATGAACAAATGAACAAATGAACAAATGAACAAATGAGCAAAATGAGCAAAAGGAACAAATGAACAAACGAACAAATGAACAAATGAACAAATGAACAAATGAACAAATCAACAAATGAACAAATGAACAAATGAACAAATGAACAAATGAACAAATGAACAAATGAACAAATGAACAAATGAACAAATGAACAAATGAACAAATGAACAAATGAACAAATGAACAAATGAACAAATGAACAAATGAACAAATGAACAAATGAACAAATGAACAAATGAACAAATGAACAAATGAACAAATGAACAAATGAACAAATGAAAAAATGAACAGATGAACAAATGAACAGATGAACAAATGAACAAATGAACAAATGAACAGATGAACAAATGAACAAATGAACAAATGAACAAATGAACAAATGAACAAATGAACAAATGAACAAATGAACAAATGAACAAATGAACAAATGAACAAATGAACAAATGAACAAATGAACAAATGAACAAATGAACAAATGAACAAATGAACAAATGAACAAATGAACAAATGAACAAATGAACAAATGATCAATTGAACAAATGAGCAAAATGAGCAAAAGGAACAAATGAACAAACGAACAAATGAACAAACGAACAAACGAACAAACGAACAAACGAACAAACGAACAAACGAACAAACGAACAAACGAACAAACGAACAAACGAACAAACGAACAAACGAACAAACGAACAAATGAACAAATGAACAAATGAACAAATGAACAAATGAACAAATGAACAAATGAACAAATGAACAAATGAACAAATGAACAAATGAACAAATGAACAAATGAACAAATGAACAAATGAACAAATGAACAAATGAACAAATGAACAAATGAACAAATGAACAAATGAACAAATGAACAAATGAACAAATGAGCAAAATAAGCAAAAGGAACAAATGAACAAACGAACAAATGAACAAACGAACAAATGAACAAACGAACAAATGAACAAATGAACAAATGAACAAATGAACAAATGAACAAGTGAACAAATGAACAAATGAACAAATGAACAAATGAACAAATGAACAAATGAACAAATGAACAAATGAACAAATGAACAAATGAACAAATGAACAAATGAACAAACGAACAAATGAACACATGAACAAATGAGCGAATAGGCAAATGAACGAATGAACAAATGAGCGAATAGACAATCGCACAAATGAACAAATGAACAAATGAACAAATGAACAAATGAACAAATGAACAAATGAACAAATGAACAAATGAACAAATGAACAAATGAACAAATGAACAAATGAACAAATGAACAAATGAACAAATGAACAAATGAACAAATGAACAAATGAACAAATGAACAAATGAACAAATGAACAAATGAACAAATGAACAAATGAACAAATGAACAAATGAACAAATGAACAAATGAACAAATGAACAAATGAACAAATGAACAAATGAAAAAATGAACAGATGAACAAATGAACAAATGAACAAATGAACAAATGAACAAATGAACAGATGAACAAATGAACAAATGAACAAATGAACAAATGAACAAATGAACAAATGAACAAATGAACAAATGAACAAATGAACAAATGAACAAATGAACAAATGAACAAATGAACAAATGAACAAATGAACAAATGAACAAATGAACAAATGAACAAATGAACAAATGAACAAATGAACAAATGATCAATTGAACAAATGAGCAAAATGAGAAAAAGGAACAAATGAACAAACGAACAAATGAACAAACGAACAAACGAACAAACGAACAAACGAACAAACGAACAAACGAACAAACGAACAAACGAACAAACGAACAAACGAACAAACGAACAAACGAACAAACGAACAAACGAACAAACGAACAAACGAACAAACGAACAAACGAACAAACGAACAAACGAACAAACGAACAAACGAACAAACGAACAAACGAACAAACGAACAAACGAACAAATGAACAAATGAACAAATGAACAAATGAACAAATGAACAAATGAACAAATGAACAAATGAACAAATGAACAAATGAACAAATGAACAAATGAACAAATGAACAAATGAACAAATGAACAAATGAACAAATGAACAAATGAACAAATGAACAAATGAACAAATGAACAAATGAACAAATGAACAAATGAACAAATGAGCAAAATAAGCAAAAGGAACAAATGAACAAACGAACAAATGAACAAACGAACAAATGAACAAACGAACAAATGAACAAATGAACAAATGAACAAATGAACAAATGAACAAATGAACAAATGAACAAATGAACAAATGAACAAATGAACAAATGAACAAATGAACAAATGAACAAATGAACAAATGAACAAATGAACATATGAACAAATGAACAAATGAACAAATGAACAAATGAACAAATGAACAAATGAACAAATGAACAAATGAACAAATGAACAAATGAACAAGTGAACAAATGAACAAATGAACAAATGAGCGAATGAACAAACGAACAAATGAACAAACGAACAAATGAACAAACGAACAAATGAACAAATGAACAAATGAACAAATGAACAAATGAACAAATGAACAAATGAACAAATGAACAAATGAACAAATGAACAAATGAACAAATGAACATATGAACAAATGAACAAATGAACAAATGAACAAATGAACAAATGAACAAATGAACAAATGAACAAATGAACAAATGAACAAATGAACAAGTGAACAAATGAACAAATGAACAAATGAGCGAATGAACAAATGAACAAATGAACAAATGAGCGAATGAGCGAATAGGCAAATGTACGAATGAACAACTGAACAAATGAACAAATGAACTGAACAAATGAACAAGTGAACAAATGAACAAATGAACAAATGAACAAATGAACAGATGAACAAATGAACAAATGAACAAATGAACAAATGAACAAATGAACAAATGAACAAATGAACAAATCAACAAATGAACGAATGAACAGATGAACAAATGAACAAATTAACAAATTAACAAATGAACAAATGAACAAATGAACAAATGAACAAATGAACAAATGAACAAATGAACAAATGAACAAATGAACAAATTAAAAAATGAACAGATGAACAAATGAACAAATGAACAAATGAACAAATGAACAGATGAACAAATGAACAAATGAACAAATGAACAAATGAACATATGAACAAATGAACAAATGAGCAAAATGAGCAAAAGGAACAAATGAACAAACGAACAAATGAACAAACGAACAAATGAACAAATGAACAAATGAACAAATGAACAAATGAACAAATGAACAAATGAACAAATGAACAAATGAACAAATGAACAAATGAACAAATGAACAAATGAACATATGAAAAAATGAACAAATGAACAAATGAACAAATGAACAAATGAACAAATGAACAAATGAACAAATGAACAAATGAACAAGTGAACAAAGGAACAAATGAACAAATGAACAAATGAACAAATGAACAAATGAACAAATGAACAAATGAACAAACGAACAAATGAACAAATGAACAAATGAGCGAATAGGCAAATGAACGAATGAACAAATGAGCGAATAGACAATCGCACAAATGAACAAATGAACAAATGAACAAATGAACAAATGAACAAATGAACAAATGAACAAATGAGCAAAATGAGCAAAAGGAACAAATGAACAAACGAACAAATGAACAAATGAACAAATGAACAAATCAACAAATGAACAAATGAACAAATGAACAAATGAACAAATGAACAAATGAACAAATGAACAAATGAACAAATGAACAAATGAACAAATGAACAAATGAACAAATGAACAAATGAACAAATGAACAAATGAACAAATGAACAAATGAACAAATGAACAAATGAACAAATGAACAAATGAACAAATGAACAAATGAACAAATGAACAAATGAACAAATGAACAAATGAACAAATGAGCAAAATAAGCAAATGGAACAAATGAACAAACGAACAAATGAACAAACGAACAAATGAACAAATGAACAAATGAACAAATGAACAAATGAACAAATGAACAAATGAGCAAATGGACAAATGAACAAATGAACAAACGAAAAAATGAACAGATGAACAAATGAACAAATGAACAAATGAACAAATGAGCAAAATAAGCAAAAGGAACAAATGAACAAACGAACAAATGAACAAACGAACAAATGAACGAACGAACAAATGAACAAATGAAAAAATGAACAAATGAACAAACGAACAAATGAACAAATGGACAAATGAACGAATGAACAAATGAACAAATGAACAAGTGAACAAATGAACAAGTGAACAAATGAACAAATGAACAAATGAACAAATGAACAAATGAACAAATGAACAAATGAACAAATGAACAAACGAACAAATGAACAAACGAACAAATGAACAAATGAACAAATGAACAAATGAACAAATGAACAAATGAACAAATGAACAAATGAACAAATGAACAAATGAACAAATGAACAAATGAACAAATGAACAAATGAACAAATGAACAAATGAACAAATGAACAAATGAACAAATGAACAAATGAACAAATGAACAAATGAACAAATGAACAAATGAACAAATGAACAACTGAACAAATGAACAAATGAACAAATGAGCAAAATAAGCAAAAGGAACAAATGAACAAACGAACAAATGAACAAACGAACAAATGAACAAACGAACAAATGAACAAATGAACAAATGAACAAATGAACAAATGAACAAATGAACAAATGAACAAATGAACAAATGAACAAATGAACAAATGAACAAATGAACAAATGAACAAATGAACAAATGAACAAATGAACAAATGAACAAATGAACAAATGAACATATGAACAAATGAACAAATCAACAAATGAACAAATGAACAAATGAACAAATGAACAAATGAACAAGTGAACAAATGAACAAATGAACAAATGAGCGAATGAACAAATGAACAACTGAACAAATGAACAAATGAACAAGTGAACAAATGAACAAATGAACAAATGAACAAATGAACAAATGAACAAATGAACAAATGAACAAATGAACAAATGAACAAATGAACAAATGAACAAATGAACAAATGAACAAATGAACAAATGAACAAATGAACAAACGAACAAATGAACGAATGAACAAATGAGCGAATGAGCGAATAGGCAAATGTACGAATGAACAACTGAACAAATGAACAACTGAACAAATGAACAAGTGAACAAATGAACAAATGAACAAATGAACAAATGAACAGATGAACAAATGAACAAATGAACAAATGAACAAATGAACAAATGAACAAATGAACAAATGAACAAATCAACAAATGAACGAATGAACAGATGAACAAATGAACAAATTAACAAATTAACAAATGAACAAATGAACAAATGAACAAATGAACAAATGAACAAATGAACAAATGAACAAATGAACAAATGAAAAAATGAACAGATGAACAAATGAACAAATGAACAAATGAACAAATGAACAAATGAACAGATGAACAAATGAACAAATGAACAAATGAACAAATGAACAAATGAACAAATGAACAAATGAACAAATGAACAAATGAACAAATGAACAAATGAACAAAAGAACAAATGAACAAATGAACAAATGAACAAATGAACAAATGAACAAATGAACAAATGAACAAATGAACAAATGAACAAATGAACAAATGATCAATTGAACAAATGAACAAATGATCAATTGAACAAATGAGCAAAATGAGCAAAAGGAACAAATGAACAAACGAACAAATGAACAAACGAACAAACGAACAAACGAACAAACGAACAAACGAACAAACGAACAAACGAACAAACGAACAAACGAACAAACGAACAAACGAACAAACGAACAAACGAACAAATGAACAAATGAACAAATGAACAAATGAACAAATGAACAAATGAACAAATGAACAAATGAACAAATGAGCAAAATAAGCAAAAGGAACAAATGAACAAACGAACAAATGAACAAACGAACAAATGAACAAACGAACAAATGAACAAATGAACAAATGAACAAATGAACAAATGAACAAATGAACAAATGAACAAATGAACAAATGAACAAATGAACAAATGAACAAATGAACAAATGAACAAATGAACAAATGAACAAATGAACAAATGAACAAATGAACAAATGAACAAATGAACAAATGAACATATGAACAAATGAACAAATGAACAAATGAACAAATGAACAAATGAACAAATGAACAAATGAACAAATGAACAAATGAACAAGTGAACAAATGAACAAATGAACAAATGAACAAATGAACAAATGAACAAATGAACAAATGAACAAACGAACAAATGAACAAATGAACAAATGAACAAATGAACAACTGAACAAATTAACAAATGAACAAGTGAACAAATGAACAAATGAACAAATGAACAAATGAACAAATGAGCGAATAGCCAATCGCACAAATGAACAAATGAACAAATGAACAAATGAACAAATGAACAAATGAGCAAAATGAGCAAAAGGAACAAATGAACAAACGAACAAATGAACAAATGAACAAATGAACAAATGAACAAATCAACAAATGAACAAATGAACAAATGAACAAATGAACAAATGAACAAATGAACAAATGAACAAATGAACAAATGAACAAATGAACAAATGAACAAATGAACAAATGAACAAATGAACAAATGAACAAATGAACAAATGAACAAATGAACAAATGAACAAATGAACAAATGAACAAATGAACAAATGAACAAATGAACAAATGAACAAATGAACAAATGAACAAATGAAAAAATGAACAGATGAACAAATGAACAGATGAACAAATGAACAAATGAACAAATGAACAGATGAACAAATGAACAAATGAACAAATGAACAAATGAACAAATGAACAAATCAACAAATGAACAAATGAACAAATGAACAAATGAACAAATGAACAAATGAACAAATGAACAAATGAAC
This sequence comes from Megalopta genalis, assembly GCF_051020955.1. Lineage (NCBI taxonomy): Eukaryota > Metazoa > Arthropoda > Insecta > Hymenoptera > Halictidae > Megalopta > Megalopta genalis. Next base: position 4,664,654 of record NC_135022.1, read on the forward strand.
AAATGAACAAATGAACAAATGAACAAATGAACAAATGAACAAATGAACAAATGAACAAATGATCAATTGAACAAATGAGCAAAATGAGCAAAAGGAACAAATGAACAAACGAACAAATGAACAAACGAACAAACGAACAAACGAACAAACGAACAAACGAACAAACGAACAAACGAACAAACGAACAAACGAACAAACGAACAAACGAACAAATGAACAAATGAACAAATGAACAAATGAACAAATGAACAAATGAACAAATGAACAAATGAACAAATGAACAAATGAACAAATGAACAAATGAACAAATGAACAAATGAACAAATGAACAAATGAACAAATGAACAAATGAACAAATGAACAAATGAACAAATGAACAAATGAGCAAAATAAGCAAAAGGAACAAATGAACAAACGAACAAATGAACAAACGAACAAATGAACAAACGAACAAATGAACAAATGAACAAATGAACAAATGAACAAATGAACAAGTGAACAAATGAACAAATGAACAAATGAACAAATGAACAAATGAACAAATGAACAAATGAACAAATGAACAAATGAACAAATGAACAAATGAACAAATGAACAAACGAACAAATGAACACATGAACAAATGAGCGAATAGGCAAATGAACGAATGAACAAATGAGCGAATAGACAATCGCACAAATGAACAAATGAACAAATGAACAAATGAACAAATGAACAAATGAACAAATGAACAAATGAACAAATGAACAAATGAACAAATGAACAAATGAACAAATGAACAAATGAACAAATGAACAAATGAACAAATGAACAAATGAACAAATGAACAAATGAACAAATGAACAAATGAACAAATGAACAAATGAACAAATGAACAAATGAAAAAATGAACAGATGAACAAATGAACAAATGAACAAATGAACAAATGAACAAATGAACAAATGAACAGATGAACAAATGAACAAATGAACAAATGAACAAATGAACAAATGAACAAATGAACAAATGAACAAATGAACAAATGAACAAATGAACAAATGAACAAATGAACAAATGAACAAATGAACAAATGAACAAATGAACAAATGAACAAATGAACAAATGAACAAATGATCAATTGAACAAATGAGCAAAATGAGAAAAAGGAACAAATGAACAAACGAACAAATGAACAAACGAACAAACGAACAAACGAACAAACGAACAAACGAACAAACGAACAAACGAACAAACGAACAAACGAACAAACGAACAAACGAACAAACGAACAAACGAACAAACGAACAAACGAACAAACGAACAAACGAACAAACGAACAAACGAACAAACGAACAAACGAACAAACGAACAAACGAACAAACGAACAAACGAACAAACGAACAAACGAACAAACGAACAAACGAACAAACGAACAAACGAACAAACGAACAAACGAACAAATGAACAAATGAACAAATGAACAAATGAACAAATGAACAAATGAACAAATGAACAAATGAACAAATGAACAAATGAACAAATGAACAAATGAACAAATGAACAAATGAACAAATGAACAAATGAACAAATGAACAAATGAACAAATGAACAAATGAACAAATGAACAAATGAACAAATGAACAAATGAACAAATGAGCAAAATAAGCAAAAGGAACAAATGAACAAACGAACAAATGAACAAACGAACAAATGAACAAATGAACAAATGAACAAATGAACAAATGAACAAATGAACAAATGAACAAATGAACAAATGAACAAATGAACAAATGAACAAATGAACAAATGAACAAATGAACATATGAACAAATGAACAAATGAACAAATGAACAAATGAACAAATGAACAAATGAACAAATGAACAAATGAACAAATGAACAAATGAACAAATGAACAAGTGAACAAATGAACAAATGAACAAATGAGCGAATGAACAAATGAACAAATGAACAAATGAGCGAATGAGCGAATAGGCAAATGTACGAATGAACAACTGAACAAATGAACAAATGAACTGAACAAATGAACAAGTGAACAAATGAACAAATGAACAAATGAACAAATGAACAGATGAACAAATGAACAAATGAACAAATGAACAAATGAACAAATGAACAAATGAACAAATGAACAAATCAACAAATGAACGAATGAACAGATGAACAAATGAACAAATTAACAAATTAACAAATGAACAAATGAACAAATGAACAAATGAACAAATGAACAAATGAACAAATGAACAAATGAACAAATGAACAAATTAAAAAATGAACAGATGAACAAATGAACAAATGAACAAATGAACAAATGAACAGATGAACAAATGAACAAATGAACAAATGAACAAATGAACAAATGAACAAATGAACAAATGAACAAATGAACAAATGAACAAATGAACAAATGAACAAATGAACAAATGAACAAATGAACAAATGAACAAATGAACAAATGAACAAATGAACAAATGAACAAATGAACAAATGAACAAATGAACAAATGATCAATTGAACAAATGAGCAAAATGAGCAAAAGGAACAAATGAACAAACGAACAAATGAACAAACGAACAAACGAACAAACGAACAAACGAACAAACGAACAAACGAACAAACGAACAAACGAACAAACGAACAAACGAACAAACGAACAAACGAACAAACGAACAAACGAACAAACGAACAAACGAACAAACGAACAAACGAACAAACGAACAAACGAACAAACGAACAAAGGAACAAATGAACAAATGAACAAATGAACAAATGAACAAATGAACAAATGAACAAATGAACAAATGAACAAATGAACAAATGAACAAATGAACAAATGAACAAATGAACAAATGAACAAATGAACAAATGAACAAATGAACAAATGAACAAATGAACAAAAGAACAAATGAACAAATGAACAAATGAACAAATGAACAAATGAACAAATGAACAAATGAACAAATGAACAAATGAACAAACGAACAAATGAACAAATGAACAAATGAACAAATGAACAAATGAACAAATGACCAAATGTACAAATGAACAAGTGAACAAATGAACAAGTGAACAAGTGAACAAGTGAACATATGAACAAATGAACAAATGAACAAATGAAGAAATGAAGAAATTAACAAACGAACAAACGTGCAAGTGAACAAATGAACAAATGAACAAATGAACAAATGAAGAAGTGAACAAATGAACAAATGAACAAATGAACAAATGAAGAAGTGAACAAATGAACAAATGAACAAATGAACAAATGAACAAATGAACAAATGAACAAATGAACAAATGAACAAATGAACAAATGAACTAATGAACAAATGAACAAATGAACAAATGAACAAATGAACAAATGAACAAATGAACAAATGAACAAATGAACAAATGAACAAATGAACAAATGAACAAATGAACAAATGAACAAATGAACAAATGAGCAAAATAAGCAAAAGGAACAAATGAACAAACGAACAAATGAACAAACGAACAAATGAACAAATGAACAAATGAACAAATGAACAAATGAACAAATGAACAAATGAACAAATGAACAAATGAACAAATGAACAAATGAACAAATGAACAAATGAACAAATGAACAAATGAACAAATGAACAAATGAACAAATGAACAAATGAACAAATGAACAAATGAAAAAAATAAACAAATGAACAAATGAACAAACGAACAAATGAACAAATGAACAAATGAGCGAATAGGCAAATGAACGAATGAACAAATGAGCGAATAGACAATCGCACAAATGAACAAATGAACAAATGAACAAATGAACAAATGATCAATTGGACAAATGAGCAAAATGAGCAAAAGGAACAAAGGAACAAATGAACAAATGAACAAATGAACAAATGAACAAATGAACAAATGAACAAATTAACAAATTAACAAATGAACAAATGAACAAATGAACAAATGAACAAATGAACAAATGAACAAATGAACAAATGAACAAATGAACAAATGAACAAATGAACAAATGAACAAATGAACAAATGAACAAGTGAACAAATGAACAAATGAACAAATGAAAAAATGAACTAATGAACAAATGAACAAATGAACAAATGAACAAATGAACAAATGAACAAATGAACAAATGTACAAATGAACAAATGAACAAATGAACAAATGAACAAATGAACAAATGAACAAATGAACAAATTGAACAAATGAACAAATGAAAAAATGAACAAATGAACAAATGAACAAATGAACAAGTGAACAAATGAACAAATGAACAAATGATCAAATGAACAAATGAACAAATGAACAAACGAACAAACGAACAAATGAACAAACGAACAAATGAACAAATGAACAAATGAACAAATGAACAAGTGAACAAATGAACAAATGAACAAATGAACAAATGAACAAATGAACAAATGAACAAATGAACAAACGAACAAATGAACAAATGAACAAATGAACAAATGAACAAATGAACAAATGAACAAATGAACAAATGAACAAACGAACAAATGAACAAATGAACAAATGAACAAATGAGCGAATGAGCGAATAGGCAAATGAACGAATGAACAAATGAGCGAATAGACAATCGCACAAATGAACAAATGAACAAATGAACAAATGAACAAATGAACAAATGATCAATTGAACAAATGAGCAAAATGAGCAAAAGGAATAAATGAACAAACGAACAAATGAACAAACGAACAAATGAACAAACGAACAAATGAACAAATGAACAAATGAACAAATGAACAAATGAACAAATGAACAAATGAACAAATGAACAATTGAACAAATGAACAAATGAACAAATGAACAAATGAACAAATGAACAAATGAACAAATGAACAAATGAACAAATGAACAAATGAACAAATGAACAAATGAACAAATGAACAAATGAACAATTGAACAAATGAACAAATGAACAAATGAACAAATGAACAAATGAACAAATGAACAAATGAACAAATGAACAAATGAACAATTGAACAAACGAACAAACGAACAAATGAACAAATGAACAAATGAACAAATGAACAACTGAACAAATGAACAAATGAACAAGTGAACAAATGAACAAATGAACAAATGAACAAATGAACAAATGAACAAATGAACAAATGAACAAATGAACAAATGAACAAATGAACAAATGAACAAATGAACAAATGAACAAACGAACAAATGAACAAATGAACAAATGAACAAATGAGCGAAGGAGCGAATAGGCAAATGAACGAATGGACAAATGAGCGAATAGACAATCGCACAAATGAACAAATGAACAAATGAACAAATGAACAAATGAACAAATGAACAAATGAACAAATGAACAAATGAACAAATGAACAAATGAACAAATGAACAAATGAACAAATGAACAAATGAACAAATGAACAAATGAACAAATGAACAAATGAACAAATGAACAAATGAACAAATGAAAAAAATAAACAAATGAACAAATGAACAAACGAACAAATGAACAAATGAACAAATGAGCGAATAGGCAAATGAACGAATGAACAAATGAGCGAATAGACAATCGCACAAATGAACAAATGAACAAATGAACAAATGAACAAATGATCAATTGGACAAATGAGCAAAATGAGCAAAAGGAACAAAGGAACAAATGAACAAATGAACAAATGAACAAATGAACAAATGAACAAATGAACAAATGAACAAATGAACAAATGAACAAATGAACAAATGAACAAATGAACAAATGAACAAATGAACAAATGAAAAAATGAACAAATGAAAAAATGAACAAATGAACAAATGAACAAATGAAAAAATGAACAAAGGAACAAACGAACAAATGAACAAATGAACAAATGAACAAATGAACAAATGAACAAATGAACAAGTGAACAAATGAACAAATGAACAAATGAACAAATGAACAAATGAACAAATGAACAAATGAACAAATTGAACAAATGAACAAATGAACAAATGAACAAATGAACAAATGAACAAATGAACAAGTGAACAAATGAACAAATGAACAAATGATCAAATGAACAAATGAACAAATGAACAAACGAACAAACGAACAAATGAACAAACGAACAAATGAACAAATGAACAAATGAACAAATGAACAAGTGAACAAATGAACAAATGAACAAATGAACAAATGAACAAATGAACAAATGAACAAATGAACAAACGAACAAATGAACAAATGAACAAATGAACAAATGAACAAATGAACAAATGAACAAATGAACAAATGAACAAACGAACAAATGAACAAATGAACAAATGAACAAATGAGCGAATGAGCGAATAGGCAAATGAACGAATGAACAAATGAGCGAATAGACAATCGCACAAATGAACAAATGAACAAATGAACAAATGAACAAATGATCAATTGAACAAATGAGCAAAATGAGCAAAAGGAATAAATGAACAAACGAACAAATGAACAAACGAACAAATGAACAAACGAACAAATGAACAAATGAACAAATGAACAAATGAACAAATGAACAAATGAACAAATGAACAAATGAACAATTGAACAAATGAACAAATGAACAAATGAACAAATGAACAAATGAACAAATGAACAAATGAACAAATGAACAAATGAACAAATGAACAAATGAACAAATGAACAAATGAACAAATGAACAAATGAACAATTGAACAAATGAACAAATGAACAAATGAACAAATGAACAAATGAACAAATGAACAAATGAACAAATGAACAAATGAACAAATGAACAATTGAACAAACGAACAAACGAACAAATGAACAAATGAACAAATGAACAAATGAACAACTGAACAAATGAACAAATGAACAAGTGAACAAATGAACAAATGAACAAATGAACAAATGAACAAATGAACAAATGAACAAATGAACAAATGAACAAATGAACAAATGAACAAATGAACAAATGAACAAATGAACAAACGAACAAATGAACAAATGAACAAATGAACAAATGAGCGAAGGAGCGAATTGGCAAATGAACGAATGGACAAATGAGCGAATTGACAATCGCACAAATGAACAAATGAACAAATGAACAAATGAACAAATGAACAAATGAACAAATGAGCAAAATAAGCAAAAGGAACAAATGAACAAACGAACAAATGAACAAACGAACAAATGAACAAATGAACAAATGAACAAATCAACAAATGAACGAATGAACAGATGAACAAATGAACAAATTAACAAATTAACAATTGAACAAATGAACAAATGAACAAATGAACAAATGAACAAAAGATCAAATGAACAAATTAACAAATGAACAAGAGAACAAATGAACAAATGAACAAATGAACAAATGAACAAATGAACAAATGAACAAATGAACAAATGAACAAACGAACAAATGAACAAATGAACAAATGAGCGAATAGGCAAATGAACGAATGAACAAATGAGCGAATAGACAATCGCACAAATGAACAAATGAACAAACGAACAAATGAACAAACGAACAAATGAACAAATGAACAAATGAACAAATGAACAAATGAACAAATGAACAAATGAACAAATGAACAAATGAACAAATGAACAAATGAACAAATGAACAAATGAACAAATGATCAAATGAACAAATGAACAAATGAACAAATGAACAAATGAACAAATGAACAAATGAACAAACGAACAAATGAACAAATGAACAAATGAGCGAATAGGCAAATGAACGAATGAACAAATGAGCGAATAGACAATCGCACAAATGAACAAATGAACAAATGAACAAATGAACAAATGATCAATTGAACAAATGAGCAAAATGAGCAAAAGGAACAAATGAACAAATGAACAAACGAACAAATGAACAAATGAACAAATGAACAAATGAACAAATGAACAAATGAACAAATGAACAAATGAACAAATGAACAAATGAACAAATGAACAAATGAACAAATGAACAAATGAACAAATGAACAAATGAACAAATGAACAAATGAACAAATGAAAAAATGAACAAATGAACAAACGAACAAACGAACAAATGAACAAATGAACAAATGAACAAATGAACAAATGAACAAGTGAACAAATGAACAAATGAACAAATGAACAAATGAACAAATGAACAAATGAACAAATGAACAAATGAACAAATGAACAAACGAACAAATGAACAAATGAACAAATGAACAAATGAACAAATGAACAAATGAACAAATGAACAAATGAACAAATGAACAAATGAACAAATGAACAAATGAACAAATGAACAAATGAACAAATGAACAAATGAACAAATGAACAAATGAACAACTGAACAAATGAACAAATGAACAAATGAACAAATGAACAACTGAACAAATGAACAAATGAACAAGTGAACAAAAGAACAAATGAACAAATGAACAAATGAACAAATGAACAAATGAACAAACGAACAAATGAACAAATGAACAAATGAACAAATGAACAACTAAACAAATGAACAAATGAACAAATGAACAAATGAACAAATGAACAAATGAACAAATGAACAAATGAACAAATGAACAAATGAACAAATGAACAAATGAACAAATGAACAAATGAACAAATGAACAAATGAACAAATGAACAAATGAGCAAATGAACAAATGAACAAATGAACAAATGAACAAATGAACAAATGAACAAATGAACAAATGAACAAATGAACAAATGAACAAATGAACAAATGAACAAACGAACAAATGAACAAATGAACAAATGAACAAACGAACAAATGAACAAATGAACAAATGAACGAATGAACAAATGAACAAATGAACAAATGAACAAATGAACAAATGGACAAATGAACAAATGAACAAATGAACAAATGAACAAATGAACAAATGAACAAATGAACAAATGAACAAATGAACAAATGAACAAATGAACAAATGAACAATTGAACAAATGAACAAATGAACAAATGAACAAATGAACAAATGAACAAATGAACAAATGAACAAATGAACAAATGAACAACTGAACAAATGAACAAATGAACAAATAAACAACTGAACAAATGAACAAATGAACAAGTGAACAAATGAACAAACGAACAAATGAACAAATGAACAAATGAACAAATGAACAAATGAGCAAAAGGAACAAATGAACAAACGAACAAATGAACAAATGAACAAATGAACAAATCAACAAATGAACAAATGAACAAATGAACAAATGAACAAATGAACAAATGAACAAATGAACAAATGAACAAATGAACAAATGAACAAATGAACAAATGAACAAATGAACAAATGAACAAATGAACAAATGAACAAATGAACAAATGAACAAATGAACAAATGAACAAATGAACAAATGAACAAATGAACAAATGAACAAATGAACAAATGAACAAATGAACAAATGAACAAATGAACAAATGAACAAATGAACAAATGAACAAATGAACAAACGAACAAACGAACAAATGAACAAATGAACAAATGAACAAATGAACAAATGAACAAATGAACAAATGAACAAATGAACAAATGAACAAATGAACAAATGAACAACTGAACAAATGAACAAATGAACAAATGAACAAATGAACAAATAAACAACTGAACAAATGAACAAATGAACAAATGAACAAATGAACAAATGAACAAATGAACAAATGAACAAATGAACAAATGAACAAATGAACAAATGAACAAATGAACAAATGAACAAATGAACAAATGAACAAATGAACAAATGAACAAATGAACAAATGAACAAATGAGCAAATGAACAAATGAACAAATGAACAAATGAACAAATGAACAAATGAACAAATGAACAAATGAACAAATGAACAAATGAACAAATGAACAAATGAACAAATGAACAAATGAACAAATGAACAAATGAACAAATGAACAAACGAACAAATGAACAAATGAACAAATGAACAAATGAACAACTAACCAACTAAACAAACAAATCATCAAATGAACAAGTGAACAAATGAACAAATGAACAAATGAACAAATGAACAAATGAACAAATGAACAAATGAACAAATGAACAAATGAACAAATGAACAAATGAACAAATGAAAAAAATGAACAAACGAACAAACGAACAAATGAACAAATGAACAAATGAACAAATGAACAAATGAACAAATGAACAAATGAACAAATGAACAAATGAACAAGTGAACAAATGAACAAATGAACAAATGAACAAATGAACAAATGAACAAATGAACAAATGAACAAATGAACAAATGAACAAATGAACAAATGAACAAATGAACAAATGAACAAATGAACAAATGAACAAATGAACAAATGAACAAATGAACAAATGAACAAATGAACAAATGAACAAATGAACAAATGAACAAATGAACAAACGAACAAATGAACAAATGAACAAATGACCAAATGAACAAATGAACAAATGAACAAATGAACAAATGAACAAATGAACAAATAAACAAATGAACAAACGAACAAATGAACAAATGAACAAATGAACAAATGAGCGAATGAGCGAATAGGCAAATGAACGAATGAACAAATGAGCGAATAGACAATCGCACAAATGAACAAATGAACAAATGAACAAATGAACAAATGATCAATTGAACAAATGAGCAAAATGAGCAAAAGGAACAAATGAACAAACGAACAAATGAACAAACGAACAAATGAACAAACGAACAAATGGACAAATGAACAAATGAACAAATGAACAAATGAACAAATGAACAAATGAACAAATGAACAAATGAACAAATGAACAAATGAACAAATGAACAAATGAACAAATGAACAATTGAACAAATGAACAAATGAACAAATGAACAAATGAACAAATGAACAAATGAACAAATGAACAAATGAACAAATGAACATCTGAACAAATGAACAAATGAACAAATAAACAACTGAACAAATGAACAAATGAACAAGTGAACAAATGAACAAACGAACAAATGAACAAATGAACAAATGAACAAATGAACAAATGAGCAAAAGGAACAAATGAACAAACGAACAAATGAACAAATGAACAAATGAACAAATGAACAAATGAACAAATGAACAAATGAACAAATGAACAAATGAACAAATGAACAAATGAACAAATGAACAAATGAACAAATGAACAAATGAACAAATGAACAAATGAACAAATGAACAAATGAACAAATGAACAAATGAACAAACGAACAAATGAACAAACGAACAAACGAACAAATGAACAAACGAACAAACGAACAAATGAACAAATGAACAAATGAACAAATGAACAAATGAACAAATGAACAAATGAACAAATGAACAAATGAACAACTGAACAAATGAACAAATGAACAAATGAACAAATGAACAAATAAACAACTGAACAAATGAACAAATGAACAAATGAACAAATGAACAAATGAACAAATGAACAAATGAACAAATGAACAAATGAACAAATGAACAAATGAACAAATGAACAAATGAACAAATGAACAAATGAACAAATGAACAAATGAACAAATGAACAAATGAACAAATGAACAAATGAACAAATGAACAAATGAACAAATGAACAAATGAACAAATGAGCAAATGAACAAATGAACAAATGAACAAATGAACAAATGAACAAATGAACAAATGAACAAATGAACAAATGAACAAATGAACAAACGAACAAATGAACAAATGAACAAATGAACAAATGAACAACTAAACAACTAAACAAATGAACAAATGAACAAGTGAACAAATGAACAAATGAACAAATGAACAAATGAACGAATGAACAAATGAACAAATGAACGAATGAACAAATGAACAAATGAACAAATGAACGAATGAACAAATGAACAAATGAACGAATGAACAAATGAACAAATGAACAAATGAACGAATGAACAAATGAACAAATGAACAAATGAACAAATGAACAAATGAACAAATGAACAAATGAACAAATGAACAAATGAACAAATGAACAAATGAACAAATGAACAAATGAACAAACGAACAAATGAACAAATGAACAAATGAACAAATGAGCGAATGAGCGAATAGGCAAATGAACGAATGAACAAATGAGCGAATAGACAATCGCACAAATGAACAAATGAACAAATGAACAAATGAGCAAAATAAGCAAAAGGAACAAATGAACAAACGAACAAATGAACAAACGAACAAATGAACAAACGAACAAATGAACAAATGAACAAATGAACAAATGAACAAATGAACAAATGAACAAATGAACAAATGAACAAATGAACAAATGAACAGATGAACAAATGAACAAACGAACAAATGAACAAACGAACAAATGAACAAATGAACAAATGAACAAATGAACAAATGAACAAATGAACAAATGAACAAATGAACAAATGAACAAATGAACAAATGAACAAATGAACAAATGAACAAATGAACAAATGAACAAATGAACAAATGAACAAATGAACATATGAGCAAATTAACAAATGAACAAATGAACAAATGAACAAATGAACAAATTCACAAATTCACAAATGAACAAATGAACAAATGAACAAATGAACAAATGAACAAATGAACAAATGAACAAATGAACAAATGAACAAATGAACAAATGAACAAATGAACAAATGAACAAATGAACAAATGAACAAATGAACAAATGAACAAATGAACAAATGAACAAATGAACAAATGAACAAATGAACAAATGAACAAATGAACAAACGAACAAACGAACAAACGAACAAATGAACAAATGAACAAATGAACAAATGAACAAATGAACAAGTGAACAAATGAACAAATGAACAAATGAACAAATGAACAAGTGAACAAATGAACAAATGAACAAATGAACAAATGAACAAATGAACAAATGAACAAATGAACAAGTGAACAAATGAACAAATGAACAAATGAACAAATGAACAAATGAACAAATGAACAACTGAACAAATGAACAAATGAACAAATGAACAACTGAACAAATGAACAAATGAACAAACGAACAAATGAACAAATGAACAAATGAACAAATGAACAAATGAACAAATGAACAAATGAACAAATGAACAAATGAACAAATGAACAAATGAACAAATGAACAAATGAACAAATGAACAAATGAACAAATGAACAAATGAACAAATGAACAAATGAACAAATGAACAAATGAACAAATGAACAAATGAACAAATGAACAATTGAACAAATGAACAAATGAACAAATGAACAAATGAACAAATGAACAAATGAACAAATGAACAAATGAACAAATGGACAAACGAACAAATGGACAAACGAACAAACGAACAAATGAACAAATGAACAAATGAACAAATGAACAAATGAACAAATGAACAAATGAACAAATGAACAAATGAACAAATGAACAAATGAACAAATGAACAAATGAACAAATGAACAAATGAACAAATGAACAAGTGAACAAATGAACAAATGAAAAAATGAACTAATGAACAAATGGAGAAATGAACGAATGAACAAATGAACAAATGAGCAAAATGAGCAAAAGGAACAAATGAACAAATGAACAAATGAAAAAATGAACTAATGAACAAATGAAGAAATGAACAAATGAACAAATGAACAAATGAACAAATGAGCAAAATGAGCAAAAGGAACAAATGAACAAATGAACAAATGAACAAATGAACAAATGAACAAATGTACAAATGAACAAATGAACAAATAAACAAATGAAAACATGAACTAATGAACAAATGAAGAAATGAACAAATGAACAAATGAACAAATGAACAAATGAGCAAAATGAGCAAAAGGAACAAATGAACAAATGAACAAATGAAAAAATGAACTAATGAACAAATGAAGAAATGAACAAATGAACAAATGAACAAATGAACAAATGAGCAAAATGAGCAAAAGGAACAAATGAACAAATGAACAAATGAACAAATGAACAAATGAACAAATGTACAAATGAACAAATGAACAAATGAACAAATGAAGAAATGAACAAATGAAGAAATGAACAAATGAACAAATGAACAAATGAACAAATGAACAAATGAACAAATGAACAAATGAACAAATGAACAAATGAACAAATGAACAAATGAACAAATGAACAAACGAACAAATGAACAAACGAACAAATGAACAAAGGAACAAATGAACAAATGGACAAATGAACAAATGAACAAATGAACAAATGAACAAATGAACAAATGAACGAATGAACAAATGAACAAATGAACGAATGAACAAATGAACAAATGAACAAATGAACGAATGAACAAATGAACAAATGAACAAGTGAACAAGTGAACAAATGAACAAATGAACAAATGAAAAAATGAACTAATGAACAAATGAAGAAATGAACAAATGAACAAATGAACAAATGAGCAAAATGAGCAAAAGGAACAAATGAACAAATGAACAAATGAACAAATGAACAAACGAACAAATGAACAAATGAACAAATGGACAAATGAACAAATGAACAAATGAACAAATGAACAAATGAACAAATGGACAAATGAACAAATGAACAAATGAACAAATGAACAAATGAATAAATGAACAAATGAACAAATGAACAAATGAACAAATGAACAAATGAACAAATGAACAAATGAACAAATGAACAAATGAACAAATGAACAAATGAACAAATGAACAAATGAACAAATGAACAAATGAACAAATGAACAAATGAACAAATGAACAAATGAACAAATGAACAAATGAACAAATGAACAAATGAACAAATGAACAAATGAACAAATGAACAAATGAACAAATGAACAAATGAACAAATGAACAAATGAACAAATGAACAAATGAACAAATGAACAAATGAACAAATGAACAAATGAACAAATGAACAAATGAACAAATGAACAAATGAACAAATGAACAAATGAACAAATGATCAAATGAACAAATGAACAAATGCACAAATGAACAAATGAACAAATGAACAAATGAACAAATGGACAAATGGACAAATGAACAAATGAACAAATGTACAAATGAACAAATGAACAAATGAACAAATGAACAAATGTACAAATGAACAAATGTACAACTGAACAAATGAACAAATGAACAAATGAGCGAATAGGCAAATGAACGAATGAACAAATGAGCCAATAGACAATCGTGCAAATGGACAAACGAACAAATGAACAAATGAACAAATGAGCGAATAGGCAAATGAACGAATGAACAAATGAGCCAATAGACAATCGCGCAAATGGACAAATGAACCAACAAACAAATGAACAAATGAACAAATGAGCGAATAGGCAAATGAACGAATGAACAAATGAGCCAATAGACAATCGCGCAAATGAACAAATGAACAAATGAACAAATGAACAAATGAACAAATGAACAAATGAACAAATGAACAAATGAACAAATGAACAAATGAACAAATGAGCAAATGAACAAATGAACAAATGAGCAAATGAACAAATGAACAAATGAACAAATGAACAAATGAACAAATGAACAAATGAACAAATGAACAAATGAACAAATGAACAAATGAACAAATGAACAAATGAACAAATGAACAAATGAACAAATGAACAAATGAACAAATGAACAAATGAACAAATGAACAAATGAACAAATGAACAAATGAACAAATGAACAAATGAACAAATGAACAAATGAACAAATGAACAAATGAACAAATGAACAAATGAACAAATGAACAAATGAACAAATGAACAAACGAACAAATGAACAAATGAACAAATGAACAAATGAACAAATGAACAAATGAACAAATGAACAAACGAACAAACGAACAAACGAACAAATGAACAAATGAACAAATGAACAAATGAACAAATGAACAAGTGAACAAATGAACAAATGAACAAATGAACAAATGAACAAGTGAACAAATGAACAAATGAACAAATGAACAAATGAACAAATGAACAAATGAACAAATGAACAAATGAACAAATGAACAAATGAACAAATGAACAAATGAACAAGTGAACAAATGAACAAATGAACAAATGAACAAATGAACAAATGAACAAATGAACAACTGAACAAATGAACAAATGAACAAATGAACAACTGAACAAATGAACAAATGAACAAACGAACAAATGAACAAATGAACAAATGAACAAATGAACAAATGAACAAATGAACAAATGAACAAATGAACAAATGAACAAATGAACAAATGAACAAATGAACAAATGAACAAATGAACAAATGAACAAATGAACAAATGAACAAATGAACAAATGAACAAATGAACAAATGAACAAATGAACAAGTGAACAAATGAACAAATGAACAAATGAACAAATGAACAAATGAACAAATGAACAAATGAACAAATGAACAAATGAACAAATGGACAAACGAACAAATGGACAAACGAACAAACGAACAAATGAACAAATGAACAAATGAACAAATGAACAAATGAACAAATGAACAAATGAACAAATGAACAAATGAACAAATGAACAAATGAACAAATGAACAAATGAACAAATGAACAAATGAACAAATGAACAAGTGAACAAATGAACAAATGAAAAAATGAACTAATGAACAAATGGAGAAATGAACAAATGAACAAATGAACAAATGAGCAAAATGAGCAAAAGGAACAAATGAACAAATGAACAAATGAAAAAATGAACTAATGAACAAATGAAGAAATGAACAAATGAACAAATGAACAAATGAACAAATGAGCAAAATGAGCAAAAGGAACAAATGAACAAATGAACAAATGAACAAATGTACAAATGAACAAATGAACAAATAAACAAATGAAAACATGAACTAATGAACAAATGAAGAAATGAACAAATGAACAAATGAACAAATGAACAAATGAGCAAAATGAGCAAAAGGAACAAATGAACAAATGAACAAATGAAAAAATGAACTAATGAACAAATGAAGAAATGAACAAATGAACAAATGAACAAATGAACAAATGAGCAAAATGAGCAAAAGGAACAAATGAACAAATGAACAAATGAACAAATGAACAAATGAACAAATGAACAAATGTACAAATGAACAAATGAACAAGTGAACAAGTGAACAAATGAACAAATGAACAAATGAAAAAATGAACTAATGAACAAATGAAGAAATGAACAAATGAACAAATGAACAAATGAGCAAAATGAGCAAAAGGAACAAATGAACAAATGAACAAATGAACAAATGAACAAATGAACGAATGAACAAATGAACAAATGAACGAATGAACAAATGAACAAATGAACAAATGAACGAATGAACAAATGAACAAATGAACAAGTGAACAAGTGAACAAATGAACAAATGAACAAATGAAAAAATGAACTAATGAACAAATGAAGAAATGAACAAATGAACAAATGAACAAATGAGCAAAATGAGCAAAAGGAACAAATGAACAAATGAACAAATGAACAAATGAACAAACGAACAAATGAACAAATGAACAAATGGACAAATGAACAAATGAACAAATGAACAAATGAACAAATGAACAAATGGACAAATGAACAAATGAACAAATGAACAAATGAACAAATGAATAAATGAACAAATGAACAAATGAACAAATGAACAAATGAACAAATGAACAAATGAACAAATGAACAAATGAACAAATGAACAAATGAACAAATGAACAAATGAACAAATGAACAAATGAACAAATGAACAAATGAACAAATGAACAAATGAACAAATGAACAAATGAACAAATGAACAAATGAACAAATGAACAAATGAACAAATGAACAAATGAACAAATGAACAAATGAACAAATGAACAAATGAACAAATGAACAAATGAACAAATGAACAAATGAACAAATGAACAAATGAACAAATGAACAAATGAACAAATGAACAAATGAACAAATGAACAAATGAACAAATGAACAAATGAACAAATGAACAAATGAACAAATGAACAAATGAACAAATGAACAAATGAACAAATGAACAAGTGAACAAATGAACAAATGAACAAATGAACAAATGATCAAATGAACAAATGAACAAATGCACAAATGAACAAATGAACAAATGAACAAATGAACAAATGGACAAATGGACAAATGAACAAATGAACAAATGTACAAATGAACAAATGAACAAATGAACAAATGAACAAATGTACAAATGAACAAATGTACAACTGAACAAATGAACAAATGAACAAATGAGCGAATAGGCAAATGAACGAATGAACAAATGAGCCAATAGACAATCGTGCAAATGGACAAACGAACAAATGAACAAATGAACAAATGAGCGAATAGGCAAATGAACGAATGAACAAATGAGCCAATAGACAATCGCGCAAATGGACAAATGAACCAACAAACAAATGAACAAATGAACAAATGAGCGAATAGGCAAATGAACGAATGAACAAATGAGCCAATAGACAATCGCGCAAATGAACAAATGAACAAATGAACAAATGAACAAATGAACAAATGAACAAATGGACAAATGAACAAATGAACAAATGAACAAATGAACAAATGAACAAATGAACAAATGAACAAATGAACAAATGAACAAATGAACAAATGAACAAATGAACAAATGAACAAATGAACAAATGAACAAATGAACAAATGAACAAATGAACAAATGAACAAATGAACAAATGAACAAATGAACAAATGAACAAATGAACAAATGAACAAATGAACAAATGAACAAATGAACAAATGAACAAATGAACAAATGAACAAATGATAAAATGAACAAATGAACAAATGAACAAATGAACAAATGAACGAATGAACGAATGAACAAATGAACAAATGAACAAATGAACGAATGAACAAATGAACAAATGAACAAATGAACAAATGAACAAATGAACAAATGAACAAATGAACAAATGAACAAGTGAACAAATGAACAAATGAACAAATGAAAAAATGAACTAATGAACAAATAAAGAAATGAACAAATGAACAAATGAACAAATGAACAAATGAGCAAAATGAGCAAAAGGAACAAATGAACAAATGAACAAATGAACAAATGAACAAATGAACAAATGAAGAAATGAACAAATGAACAAATGTACAAATGAACAAATGAACAAATGAACAAATGAACAAATGAACAAATGAACAAATGAACAAATGAACAAATGAACAAATGAACAAATGAACAAATGAACAAATGAACAAATGAACAAATGAACAAATGAACAAATGAACAAATGAACAAATGAAAAAATGAACAAATGAAAAAATGAACTAATGAACAAATGAACAAATGAACAAATGAACAAATGAACAAATGAACAAATGAACAAATGAACTAATGAACAAATGAACAAATGAACAAATGAACAAATGAACAAATGAACAAATGAACAAATGATCAAATGAACAAATGAACAAATGATCAAATGAACAAATGAACAAATGAACAAATGAACAAATGAACAAATGAACAAATGAACAAATGAACAAACGAACAAATGAACAAATGAACAAACGAACAAACGAACAAATGAACAAATGAACAAATGAACAAATGAACAAATGAACAAATGAACAAATGAACAAATGAACAAATGAACAAATGAACAAATGAACAAATGAACAAATGAACAAATGAACAAATGAACAAATGAACAAATGAACAAATGAACAAATGAACAAATGAACAAATGAACAAATGAACAAATGAACAAATGAACAAATGAACAAATGAACAAATGAACAAATGAACAAATGAACAAATGAACAAATGAACAAATGAACAAATGAACAAATGAACAAATGAACAAATGAACAAATGAACAAATGAACAAATGAACAAATGAACAAATGAACAAATGAACAAATGAACAAATGAACAAATGAACAAATGAACAAATGAACAAATGAACAAATGAACAAATGAACAAATGAACAAATGAACAAATGAACAAATGAACAAATGAACAAATGAACAAGTGGACAAATGAACAAATGAACAAATGAAAAAATGAACTAATGAACAAATGAAGAAATGAACAAATGAACAAATGAACAAATGAACAAATGAACGAATGAACAAATGAACAAGTGAACAAATGAACGAATGAACAAATGAGCAAATGAACAAATGAACAAATGAACAAGTGGACAAATGAACAAATGAACAAATGAAAAAATGAACTAATGAACAAATGAAGAAATGAACAAATGAACAAATGAACAAATGAACAAATGAACAAATGAGCAAAATGAGCAAAAGGAACAAATGAACAAATGAACAAATGAACAAATGAACAAATGTAAAAATGAACAAATGAACAAATGAACAAATGAACAAATGAACAAATGAACAAATGAACAAATGAACAAATGAACAAATGAACAAATGAACAAATGAACAAATGAACAAATGAACAAATGAACAAATGAACAAATGAACAAATAAACAAATGAACAAATGAACAAATGAACAAATGAACAAATGAACAAATGAACAAATGAACGAATGAACAAATGAACGAATGAACAAATGAACAAACGAACAAACGAACAAACGAACAAACGAACAAACGAACAAACGAACAAATGAACAAATGAACAAATGAACAAATGAACAAATGAACAAATGAACAAATGAACAAATGAACAAATGAACAAATGAACAAATGAACAAATGAACAAATGAACAAATGAACAAATGAACAAATGAACAAATGAACAAATGAACAAATGAACAAATGAACAAATGAACAAATGAACAAATGAACAAGTGGACAAATGAACAAATGAACAAATGAAAAAATGAACTAATGAACAAATGAAGAAATGAACAAATGAACAAATGAACAAATGAACGAATGAACAAATGAACAAGTGAACAAATGAACGAATCAACAAATGAGCAAATGAACAAATGAACAAATGAACAAGTGGACAAATGAACAAATGAACAAATGAAAAAATGAACTAATGAACAAATGAAGAAATGAACAAATGAACAAATGAACAAATGAACAAATGAACAAATGAGCAAAATGAGCAAAAGGAACAAATGAACAAATGAACAAATGAACAAATGAACAAATGTAAAAATGAACAAATGAACAAATGAACAAATGAACAAATGAACAAATGAACAAATGAACAAATGAACAAATGAACAAATGAACAAATGAACAAATGAACAAATGAACAAATGAACAAATGAACAAATGAACAAATGAACAAATGAACAAATGAACAAATGAACAAATGAACAAATGAACAAATGAACAAATGAACAAATGAACGAATGAACAAATGAACGAATGAACAAATGAACAAACGAACAAACGAACAAACGAACAAACGAACAAACGAACAAACGAACAAATGAACAAATGAACAAATGAACAAATGAACAAATGAACAAATGAACAAATGAACAAATGAACAAATGAACAAATGAACAAATGAACAAATGAACAAATGAACAAATGAACAAATGAACAAATGAACAAATGAACAAATGAACAAATGAACAAATGAACAAATGAACAAATGAACAAATGAACAAATGAACAAATGAACAAATGAACAAATGAACGAATGAACGAATGAACGAATGAACTAATGAACGAATGAACAAATGAACAAATGAACGAATGAACAAATGAACGAATGAACGAATGAACAAATGAACAAATGAACAAATGAACAAATGAACAAATGAACAAATGAACAAATGAACAAATGAACAAATGAACGAATGAACAAATGAGCCAATAGACAATCGCGCAAATGGACAAATGAACAAATGAACAAATGAACAAATGAACAAATGAACAAATGAACAAATGAACAAATGAACAAATGAACAAATGAACAAATGAACAAATGAACAAATGAACAAATGAACAAATGAACAAATGAACAAATGAACAAATGAACAAATGAACAAGTGAACAAATGAACAAATGATCAAATGAACAAATGAACAAATGAACAAACGAACAAATGAAGAAATGAACAAATGAACAAATGAACAAATGAACAAATGAACAAATGAACAAATGAACAAATGAACAAATGAACAAATGAACAAATGAACAAATGAACAAATGAACAAATGTACAAATGAACAAATGAACAAATGAAGAAATGAACAAATGAACAAATGAACAAATGAACAAATGAACAAATGAACAAATGAACAAATGAACAAATGAACAAATGAACAAATGAACAAATGAACAAATGAACAAATGAACAAATGAACAAATGAACAAATGAAAAAATGAACAAATGAAAAAAATGAACTAATGAACAAATGAACAAATGAACAAATGAACAAATGAACAAATGAACAAATGAACAAATGAACAAATGAACAAATGAACAAACGAACAAATGAACAAATGAACAAACGAACAAACGAACAAATGAACAAATGAACAAATGAACAAATGAACAAATGAACAAATGAACAAATGAACAAATGAACAAATGAACAAATGAACGAATGAACGAATGAACGAATGAACTAATGAACGAATGAACTAATGAACGAATGAACAAATGAACAAATGAACGAATGAACAAATGAACGAATGAACGAATGAACAAATGAACAAATGAACAAATGAACAAATGAACAAATGAACAAATGAACAAATGAACAAATGAACAAATGAACGAATGAACAATTGAGCCAATAGACAATCGCGCAAATGGACAAATGAACAAATGAACAAATGAACAAATGAACAAATGAACAAATGAACAAATGAACAAATGAACAAATGAACAAATGAACAAATGAACAAATGAACAAATGAACAAATGAACAAATGAACAAATGAACAAATGAACAAATGAACAAATGAACAAATGAACAAATGATCAAATGAACAAATGAACAAATGAACAAACGAACAAACGAACAAACGAACAAACGAACAAACGAACAAACGAACAAATGAACAAATGAACAAATGAACAAATGAACAAATGAACAAATGAACAAATGAACAAATGAACAAATGTACAAATGAACAAATGAACAAATGAACAAATGAACAAATGAACAAATGAACAAATGAACAAATGAACAAATGAACAAATGAACAAATGAACAAATGAACAAATGAACAAATGAACAAATGAACAAATGAACAAATGAACAAATGAACAAATGTACAAATGAACAAATGAACAAATGAAGAAATGAACAAATGAACAAATGAAGAAATGAACAAATGAACAAATGAACAAATTTACAAATGAACAAATGAACAAATGAACAAATGAACATATGATCAAATGAACAAATGAACAAATGAACAAATGAACAAATGAACAAATGAACAAATGAACAAATGAACAAACGAACAAATGAACAAATGAACAAACGAACAAACGAACAAATGAACAAACGAACAAATGAACAAATGAACAAATGGACAAATGAACAAATGAACAAATGAACAAATGAACAAATGAACAAATGAACAAACGAACAAACGAACAAACGAACAAACGAACAAACGGACAAACGAACAAATGAAGAAATGAACAAATGAAGAAATGAACAAATGAACAAATGAACAAATGAACAAATGAACAAATGAACAAATGAACAAATGAACAAATGAACAAATGAACAAATGAACAAATGAACAAATGTACAAATGAACAAATGAACAAATGAAGAAATGAACAAATGAACAAATGAACAAATGAACAAATGAACAAATGAACAAATGAACAAATGAACAAATGAACAAATGAACAAATGAACAAATGAACAAATGAACAAATGAACAAATGAACAAATGAACAAATGAACAAATGAACAAATGAACAAATGAACAAATGAACAAATGAACAAATGAACAAATGAACAAATGAACAAATGAACAAATGAACAAATGAACAAATGAACAAATGAACAAATGAACAAATGAACAAATGAACGAATGAACGAATGAACAAATGAACAAATGA
Organism: Megalopta genalis; assembly: GCF_051020955.1. Taxonomy (NCBI): domain Eukaryota; kingdom Metazoa; phylum Arthropoda; class Insecta; order Hymenoptera; family Halictidae; genus Megalopta; species Megalopta genalis. The sequence goes on from NC_135022.1 coordinate 4,688,629, forward strand.
ACAAATGAACAAATGAACAAATGAACAAGTGGACAAATGAACAAATGAACAAATGAAAAAATGAACTAATGAACAAATGAAGAAATGAAGAAATGAACAAATGAACAAATGAACAAATGAACAAATGAGCAAAATGAGCAAAAGGAACAAATGAACAAATGAACAAATGAACAAATGAACAAATGAACAAATGTAAAAATGAACAAATGAACAAATGAACAAATGAACAAATGAACAAATGAACAAATGAACAAATGAACAAATGAACAAATGAACAAATGAACAAATGAACAAATGAACAAATGAACAAATGAACAAATGAACAAATGAACGAATGAACAAATGAACAAATGAACGAATGAACAAATGAACAAATGAACAAATGAACAAATGAACAAATGAACAAACGAACAAACGAACAAACGAACAAACGAACAAACGAACAAATGAACAAATGAACAAATGAACAAATGAAGAAATGAACAAATGAACAAATGAACAAATGAACAAATGAACAAATGAACAAATGAACAAATGAACAAATGAAGAAATGAAGAAATGAAGAAATGAAGAAATGAACAAATGAACAAATGAACAAATGAACAAATGAACAAATGAACAAATGAACAAATGAACAAACGAACAAACGAACAAACGAACAAACGAACAAATGAACGAATGAACTAATGAACGAATGAACGAATGAACAAATGAACAAGTGAACAAATGAACAAATGAACAAATGAACAAATGAACAAATGAACAAATGAACAAACGAACAAACGAACAAATGAACAAACGAACAAACGAACAAACGAACAAACGAACAAATGAACAAATGGACAAATGAACAAATGAACAAATGAACAAATGAACAAATAAACAAATGAACAAATGAACAAATGAACAAATGAACAAACGAACAAACGAACAAACGAACAAACGAACAAACGAACAAACGAACAAACGAACAAACGAACAAACGAACAAACGAACAAACGAACAAACGAACAAACGAACAAACGAACAAACGAACAAACGAACAAATGAACAAATGAACAAATGAACAAATGAACAAATGTACAAATGAACAAATGAACAAATGAACAAATGAACAAATGAACAAATGAACAAATGAACAAATGAACAAATGAACAAATGAACAAATGAACAAATGAACAAATGAACAAATGAACAAATGTACAAATGAACAAATGAACAAATGAACAAATGAACAAATGAACAAATGAACAAATGAACAAATGAACAAATGAACAAATGAACAAATGAACAAATGAACAAATGAACAAATGAACAAATGAACAAATGATCAAATGAACAAATGAACAAATGAACAAATGAACAAATGAACACTTGAACAAATGAGCGAATAGGCAAATGAACGAATGAACAAATGAGCCAATAGACAATCGCGCAAATGGACAAATGAACAAATGAACAAATGAACAAATGAACAAATGAACAAATGAACAACTGAACAAATGAACAAATGAACAAATGAACAAATGAACAAATGAACAAATGAACAAATGAACAAATGAACAAATGAACAAATGAACAAATGAACAAATGAACAAATGAACAAATGAACAAATGAACAAATGAACAAATGAACAAATGAACAAATGAACAAATGAACAAATGAACAAATGAACAAATGAACAAATGAACAAATGAACAAATGAACAAATGAACAAATGAACAAATGAACAAATGAACAAATGAACAAATGAACAAATGAACAAATGAACAAATGAACAAATGAACAAACGAACAAACGAACAAACGAACAAACGAACAAACGAACAAACGAACAAACGAACAAACGAACAAACGAACAAACGAACAAACGAACAAATGAACAAATGAACAAATGAACAAATGAACAAATGAACAAATGAACAAATGAACAAATGAACAAATGAACAAATGAACAAATGAACAAATGAACAAATGAACAAATGAACAAATGAACAAATTAACAAATGAACAAATGAACAAATGTACAAATGAACAAATGAACAAATGAACAAATGAACAAATGAACAAATGAACAAATGAACAAATGAACAAATGAACAAATGAACAAATGAACAAATGAACAAATGAACAAATGAACAAATGAACAAATGAACAAATGAACAAATGAACAAATGAACAAATGAACAAATGTACAAATGAACAAATGAACAAATGAACAAATGAACAAATGAACAAATGAACAAATGAACAAATGTACAAATGAACAAATGAACAAATGAACAAATGAACAAATGAACAAATGAACAAATGAACGAATGAACGAATGAACAAATGAACGAATGAACAAATGAACAAATGAACAAATTAACAAATGATCAAATGAACAAATGATCAAATGAACAAATGAACAAATGAACAAACGAACAAACGAACAAACGAACAAACGAACAAACGAACAAACGAACAAACGAACAAATGAACAAATGAACAAATGAACAAATGAACAAATGAACAAATGAAGAAATGAACAAATGAACAAATGTACAAATGAACAAATGAAGAAATGAACAAATGAACAAATGAACAAATGAACAAATGAACAAATGAACAAATGAACAAATGAACAAATGAACAAATGAACAAATGAACAAATGAACAAATGAACAAATGAACAAATGAACAAATGAACAAATGAACAAATGAACAAATGAACAAATGAACAAATGAACAAATGAACAAATGAACAAATGAACAAATGAACAAATGAACAAATGAACAAATGATCAAATGAACAAATGAACAAATGAACAAATGAACAAATGAACAAATGAACAAATGAGCGAATAGGCAAATGAACGAATGAACAAATGAGCCAATAGACAATCGCGCAAATGGACAAATGAACAAATGAACAAATGAACAAATGAACAAATGAACAAATGAACAAATGAACAAATGAACAAATGAACAAATGAACAAATGAACAAATGAACAAATGAACAAATGAACAAATGAACAAATGAACAAATGAACAAATGAACAAATGAACAAATGAACAAATGAACAAATGAACAAATGAACAAATGAACAAATGAACAAATGAACAAATGAACAAATGAACAAATGAACAAAGGAACAAACGAACAAACGAACAAATGAAAAAACGAACAAATGAACAAATGAACAAATGGACAAATGAACAAATGGACAAATGAACAAATGAACAAATGAACAAATGAACAAATGAACAAATGAACAAACGAACAAACGAACAAACGAACAAACGAACAAATGTACAAATGAACAAATGAACAAATGAAGAAATGAAGAAATGAAGAAATGAAGAAATGAAGAAATGAAGAAATGAACAAATGAACAAATGAACAAATGAACAAATGAACAAATGAACAAATGAACAAATGAACAAATGAACAAATGAACAAATGAACAAATGAACAAATGAACAAATGAACAAACGAACAAACGAACAAACGAACAAACGAACAAACGAACAAACGAACAAATGAACAAATGAACAAATGAACAAATGAACAAATGAACAAATGAACAAATGAACAAATGAACAAATGAACAAATGAAGAAATGAAGAAATGAAGAAATGAAGAAATGAAGAAATGAAGAAATGAACAAATGAACAAATGAACAAATGAACAAATGAACAAATGAACAAATGAACAAATGAACAAATGAACAAATGAACAAACGAACAAACGAACAAACGAACAAACGAACAAATGAACGAATGAACAAATGAACAAATGAACAAATGAACAAATGAACAAATGAACAAATGAACAAATGAACAAATGAACAAATGAACAAATGAACAAATGAACAAATGAACAAATGAACAAATGAACAAATGAACAAATGAACAAATGAACAAATGAACAAATGAACAAATGAACAAATGAACAAATGAACAAATGAACAAATGAACAAATGAACAAATGAACAAATGAACAAATGAACAAATGAACAAATGAACAAATGAACAAATGAACAAATGAACAAATGAACAAATGAACAAATGAACAAATGAACAAATGAACAAACGAACAAACGAACAAACGAACAAACGAACAAACGAACAAACGAACAAACGAACAAACGAACAAACGAACAAACGAACAAACGAACAAACGAACAAATGAACAAATGAACAAATGAACAAATGAACAAATGAACAAATGAACAAATGAACAAATGAACAAATGAACAAATGAACAAATGAACAAATGAACAAATGAACAAATGAACAAATTAACAAATGAACAAATGAACAAATGTACAAATGAACAAATGAACAAATGAACAAATGAACAAATGAACAAATGAACAAATGAACAAATGAACAAATGAACAAATGAACAAATGAACAAATGAACAAATGAACAAATGAACAAATGAACAAATGAACAAATGAACAAATGAACAAATGAACAAATGAACAAATGAACAAATGTACAAATGAACAAATGAACAAATGAACAAATGAACAAATGAACAAATGAACAAATGAACAAATGTACAAATGAACAAATGAACAAATGAACAAATGAACAAATGAACAAATGAACAAATGAACGAATGAACGAATGAACAAATGAACGAATGAACAAATGAACAAATGAACAAATTAACAAATGATCAAATGAACAAATGATCAAATGAACAAATGAACAAATGAACAAACGAACAAACGAACAAACGAACAAACGAACAAACGAACAAACGAACAAATGAACAAATGAACAAATGAACAAATGAACAAATGAACAAATGAAGAAATGAACAAATGAACAAATGTACAAATGAACAAATGAAGAAATGAACAAATGAACAAATGAACAAATGAACAAATGAACAAATGAACAAATGAACAAATGAACAAATGAACAAATGAACAAATGAACAAATGAACAAATGAACAAATGAACAAATGAACAAATGAACAAATGAACAAATGAACAAATGAACAAATGAACAAATGAACAAATGAACAAATGAACAAATGATCAAATGAACAAATGAACAAATGAACAAATGAACAAATGAACAAATGAACAAATGAGCGAATAGGCAAATGAACGAATGAACAAATGAGCCAATAGACAATCGCGCAAATGGACAAATGAACAAATGAACAAATGAACAAATGAACAAATGAACAAATGAACAAATGAACAAATGAACAAATGAACAAATGAACAAATGAACAAATGAACAAATGAACAAATGAACAAATGAACAAATGAACAAATGAACAAATGAACAAATGAACAAATGAACAAATGAACAAATGAACAAATGAACAAATGAACAAATGAACAAATGAACAAATGAACAAATGAACAAATGAACAAAGGAACAAACGAACAAACGAACAAATGAAAAAACGAACAAATGAACAAATGAACAAATGGACAAATGAACAAATGGACAAATGAACAAATGAACAAATGAACAAATGAACAAATGAACAAATGAACAAACGAACAAACGAACAAACGAACAAACGAACAAATGTACAAATGAACAAATGAACAAATGAAGAAATGAAGAAATGAAGAAATGAAGAAATGAAGAAATGAAGAAATGAACAAATGAACAAATGAACAAATGAACAAATGAACAAATGAACAAATGAACAAATGAACAAATGAACAAATGAACAAATGAACAAATGAACAAATGAACAAATGAACAAATGAACAAATGAACAAATGAACAAATGAACAAATGAACAAATGAACAAATGAACAAATGAACAAATGAACAAATGAACAAATGAACAAATGAACAAATGAACAAATGAACAAATGAAGAAATGAAGAAATGAAGAAATGAAGAAATGAAGAAATGAAGAAATGAACAAATGAACAAATGAACAAATGAACAAATGAACAAATGAACAAATGAACAAATGAACGAATGAACGAATGAACAAATGAACAAATGAACAAATGAACGAATGAACAAATGAACGAATGAACAAATGAACAAATGAACAAATGAACAAATGAACAAGTGGACAAATGAACAAATGAACAAATGAAAAAATGAACTAATGAACAAATGAAGAAATGAACAAATGAACAAATGAACTAATGAACAAATGAAGAAATGAACAAATGAACAAATGAACAAATGAACAAATGAGCAAAATGAGCAAAAGGAACAAATGAACAAATGAACAAATGAACAAATGAACAAATGAACAAATGAACAAATGAACAAATGTAGAAATGAACAAATGAACAAATGAACAAATGAACAAATGAACAAATGAACAAATGAACAAATGAACAAATGAACAAATGAACAAATGAACAAATGAACAAATGAACAAATGAACAAATGAACAAATGAACAAATGAACAAATGAACAAATGAACAAATGAACAAATGAACAAATGAACAAATGAACAAATGAACAAATGATCAAATGAACAAATGAACAAATGAACAAATGAACAAATGAACAAATGAGCGAATAGGCAAATGAACGAATGAACAAATGAGCCAATAGACAATCGCGCAAATGGACAAATGAACAAATGAACAAATGAACAAATTAACAAATTAACAAATGAACAAATGAACAAATGAACAAATGAACAAATGAACAAATGAACAAATGAACAAATGAACAAATGAACAAATGAACAAATGAACAAATGAACAAATGAACAAATGAACAAATGAACAAATGAACAAATGAACAAATGAACAAATGAACAAATGAACAAATGAACAAATGAACAAGTGAACAAATGAACAAATGAACAAATGAAAAAATGAACTAATGAACAAATGAACAAATGAACAAATGAACAAATGAACAAATGAACAAATGTACAAATGAACAAATGAACAAATGAAGAAATGAAGAAATGAACAAATGAACAAACGAACAAATGAGCAAATGTACAAACGAACAAATGAAGAAATGAACAAATGAACAAATGAACAAATGAACAAATGAACAAATGAACAAATGAACAAATGAACAAATGAACAAATGAACAAATGAAGAAATGAAGAAATGAACAAATGATCAAATGAACAAATGAACAAATGAACAAATGAACAAATGAACAAATGAGCGAATTAACAAATGAACAAATGAACAAATGAACAAATGAACAAATGAACAAATGAACAAATGAACAAATGAACAAATGACCAAATGAACAAATGAACAAATGAACAAATGAACAAATGAACAAATGAACAAATGAACAAATGAACAAATGAACAAATGAACAAATGAACAAATGAACAAATGATCAAATGAACAAATGAACAAATGAACAAATGAACAAATGAACAAATGAGCGAATAGGCAAATGAACGAATGAACAAATGAGCCAATAGACAATCGCGCAAATGGACAAATGAACAAATGAACAAATGAACAAATGAACAAATGAACAAATGAACAAATGAACAAATGAACAAATGAACAAATGAACAAATGAACAAATGAACAAATGAACAAATGAACAAATGAACAAATGAACAAATGAACAAATGAACAAATGAACAAATGAACAAATGAACAAATGAACAAATGAACAAATGAACAAATGAACAAATGAACAAGTGAACAAATGAACAAATGAACAAATGAAAAAATGAACTAATGAACAAATGAACAAATGAACAAATGAACAAATGAACAAATGTACAAATGAACAAATGAATAAATGAAGAAATGAAGAAATGAAGAAATGAACAAATGAACAAACGAACAAATGAGCAAATGTACAAATGAACAAATGAACAAATGAAGAAATGAACAAATGAAGAAATGAACAAATGAAGAAATGAACAAATGAACAAATGAACAAATGAACAAATGAACAAATGAACAAATGAACAAATGTACAGATGAACAAATGAAGAAATGAACAAATGAACAAATGAACAAATGAACAAATGAACAAATGAACAAATGAACAAATGAACAAATGAACAAATGAACAAATGAACAAATGAACAAATGAACAAATGTACAAATGAACAAATGGACAAATGAACAAATGAACAAATGAACAAATGAACAAATGAACAAATGAACAAATGAACAAATGAACAAATGAACAAATGAACAAATGAACAAACGAAAAAACGAACAAACGAACAAACGAACAAATGAACAAATGAGCAAATGAACAAGTGAACAAATGAACAAATGAACAAATGAAAAAATGTACAAATGAACAAATGAACAAATGAAGAAATGAAGAAATGAAGAAATGAACAAATGAAGAAATGAACAAATGAACAAATGAACAAATGAGCGAATAGGCAAATGAACGAATGAACAAATGAGCCAATAGACAATCGCGCAAATGGACAAATGAACAAATGAACAAATGAACAAATGAACAAATGAACAAATGAACAAATGAACAAATGAACAAATGAACAAATGTACAAATGAACAAATGAACAAATGAACAAATGAACAAATGAACAAATGAACAAATGAACAAATGAACAAATGAACAAATGAACAAATGAACAAATGAACAAATGAACAAATGAACAAATGAACAAATGAACAAATGAACAAATGATCAAATGAACAAATGAACAAATTGAACAAATGAACAAATGAACAAATGAACAAATGAACAAATGAACAAATGAACAAATGAACAAATGAACAAATGAACAAATGAACAAATGAACAAATGAACAAATGAACAAATGAACAAATGAACAAATGAACAAATGAACAAATGAACAAATGAACAAATGAACAAATGAACAAATGAACAAATGAACAAATGAACAAATGAACAAATGAACAAATGAACGAATGAACGAATGAACGAATGAACTAATGAACGAATGAACGAATGAACAAATGAACAAATGAACAAATGAACGAATGAACGAATGAACGAATGAACAAATGAACAAATGAACAAGTGAACAAATGAACAAATGAACAAATGAACAAATGAACAAACGAACAAACGAACAAACGAACAAACGAACAAACGAACAAACGAACAAACGAACAAACGAACAAACGAACAAATGAACAAATGAACAAATGAACAAATGGACAAATGAACAAATGAACAAATGAACAAATGAACAAATGAACAAATGAACAAATGAACAAATGAACAAATGAACAAATGAACAAATGAACAAATGAACAAATGAACAAATGAACAAATGAACAAATGAACAAATGAACAAATGAACAAATGAACAAATGAACAAATGAACAAATGAACAAATGAAGAAATGAAGAAATGAACAAATGATCAAATGAACAAATGAACAAATGAACAAATGAACAAATGAACAAATGAGCGAATTAACAAATGAACAAATGAACAAATGAACAAATGAACAAATGAACAAATGAACAAATGAACAAATGAACAAATGAACAAATGACCAAATGAACAAATGAACAAATGAACAAATGAACAAATGAACAAATGAACAAATGAACAAATGAACAAATGAACAAATGAACAAATGAACAAATGAACAAATGATCAAATGAACAAATGAACAAATGAACAAATGAACAAATGAACAAATGAGCGAATAGGCAAATGAACGAATGAACAAATGAGCCAATAGACAATCGCGCAAATGGACAAATGAACAAATGAACAAATGAACAAATGAACAAATGAACAAATGAACAAATGAACAAATGAACAAATGAACAAATGAACAAATGAACAAATGAACAAATGAACAAATGAACAAATGAACAAATGAACAAATGAACAAATGAACAAATGAACAAATGAACAAATGAACAAATGAACAAATGAACAAATGAACAAATGAACAAATGAACAAATGAACAAATGAACAAATGAACAAATGAACAAATGAACAAATGAACAAGTGAACAAATGAACAAATGAACAAATGAAAAAATGAACTAATGAACAAATGAACAAATGAACAAATGAACAAATGAACAAATGTACAAATGAACAAATGAATAAATGAAGAAATGAAGAAATGAAGAAATGAACAAATGAACAAACGAACAAATGAGCAAATGTACAAATGAACAAATGAACAAATGAAGAAATGAACAAATGAAGAAATGAACAAATGAAGAAATGAACAAATGAACAAATGAACAAATGAACAAATGAACAAATGAACAAATGAACAAATGTACAGATGAACAAATGAAGAAATGAACAAATGAACAAATGAACAAATGAACAAATGAACAAATGAACAAATGAACAAATGAACAAATGAACAAATGAACAAATGAACAAATGAACAAATGAACAAATGTACAAATGAACAAATGGACAAATGAACAAATGAACAAATGAACAAATGAACAAATGAACAAATGAACAAATGAACAAATGAACAAATGAACAAATGAACAAATGAACAAACGAAAAAACGAACAAACGAACAAACGAACAAATGAACAAATGAGCAAATGAACAAGTGAACAAATGAACAAATGAACAAATGAAAAAATGTACAAATGAACAAATGAACAAATGAAGAAATGAAGAAATGAAGAAATGAACAAATGAAGAAATGAACAAATGAACAAATGAACAAATGAGCGAATAGGCAAATGAACGAATGAACAAATGAGCCAATAGACAATCGCGCAAATGGACAAATGAACAAATGAACAAATGAACAAATGAACAAATGAACAAATGAACAAATGAACAAATGTACAAATGAACAAATGAACAAATGAACAAATGAACAAATGAACAAATGAACAAATGAACAAATGAACAAATGAACAAATGAACAAATGAACAAATGAACAAATGAACAAATGAACAAATGAACAAATGAACAAATGAACAAATGATCAAATGAACAAATGAACAAATTGAACAAATGAACAAATGAACAAATGAACAAATGAACAAATGAACAAATGAACAAATGAACAAATGAACAAATGAACAAATGAACAAATGAACAAATGAACAAATGAACAAATGAACAAATGAACAAATGAACAAATGAACAAATGAACAAATGAACAAATGAACAAATGAACAAATGAACAAATGAACAAATGAACAAATGAACGAATGAACGAATGAACGAATGAACGAATGAACGAATGAACTAATGAACGAATGAACGAATGAACAAATGAACAAATGAACAAATGAACGAATGAACGAATGAACGAATGAACAAATGAACAAATGAACAAGTGAACAAATGAACAAATGAACAAATGAACAAACGAACAAACGAACAAACGAACAAACGAACAAACGAACAAACGAACAAACGAACAAACGAACAAACGAACAAACGAACAAACGAACAAATGAACAAATGAACAAATGAACAAATGGACAAATGAACAAATGAACAAATGAACAAATGAACAAATGAACAAATGAACAAATGAACAAATGAACAAATGAACAAATGAACAAATGAACAAATGAACAAATGAACAAATGAACAAATGAACAAATGAACAAATGAACAAATGAACAAATGAACAAATGAACAAATGAACAAATGAACAAATGAACAAATGAACAAATGAACAAATGAACAAATGAACAAACGAACAAACGAACAAATGAACAAACGAACAAACGAACAAATGAACAAATGAACAAATGGACAAATGAACAAATGAACAAATGAACAAATGAACAAATGAACAAATGAACAAATGAACAAATGAACAAACGAACAAACGAACAAACGAACAAACGAACAAACGAACAAACGAACAAACGAACAAACGAACAAACGAACAAACGAACAAACGAACAAACGAACAAACGAACAAACGAACAAACGAACAAACGAACAAATGAACAAATGAACAAATGAACAAATGAACAAATGAACAAATGAACAAATGTACAAATGAACAAATGAACAAATGAACAAATGAACAAATGAACAAATGAACAAATGAACAAATGAACAAATGAACAAATGAACAAATGAACAAATGAACAAATGTACAAATGAACAAATGAACAAATGAACAAATGAACAAATGAACAAATGATCAAATGAACAAATGAACAAATGAACAAATGAACAAATGAACAAATGATCAAATGAACAAATGAACAAATGAACAAATGAACAAATGAACAAATGAACACTTGAACAAATGAGAGAATAGGCAAATGAACGAATGAACAAATGAGCCAATAGACAATCGCGCAAATGGACAAATGAACAAATGAACAAATGAACAAATGAACAAATGAACAAATGAACAAATGAACAAATGAACAAATGAACAAATGAACAAATGAACAAATGAACAAATGAACAAATGAACAAATGAACAAATGAACAAATGAACAAATGAACAAATGAACAAATGAACAAATGAACAAATGAACAAATGAACAAATGAACAAATGAACAAATGAACAAATGAACAAATGAACAAATGAACAAATGAACAAATGAACAAATGAACAAATGAACAAATGAACAAATGAACAAATGAACAAATGAACAAATGAACAAATGAACAAATGAACAAATGAACAAATGAACAAATGAACAAATGAACAAATGAACGAATGAACGAATGAACGAATGAACGAAATGAACTAATGAACGAATGAACAAATGAACAAATGAACGAATGAACGAATGAACGAATGAACGAATGAACAAATGAACAAATGAACAAATGAACAATGAACAAATGAACAAATGAACAAATGAACAAATGAACAAACGAACAAACGAACAAACGAACAAACGAACAAACGAACAAACGAACAAACGAACAAACGAACAAACGAACAAACGAACAAACGAACAAACGAACAAACGAACAAACGACACAATGAACAAATGAACAAATGAACAAATGAACAAATGAACAAATGAACAAATGAACAAATGATCAAATGAACAAATGAACAAATGAACAAATGAACAAATGAACAAATGTACAAATGAACAAATGAACAAATGAACAAATGAACAAGTGAACAAATGAACAAATGAACAAATGAACAAATTAACAAATGAACAAATGAACAAACGAACAAACGAACAAACGAACAAACGAACAAACGAACAAACGAACAAACGAACAAATGAACAAATGAACAAATGAACAAATGAACAAATGAACAAATGAACAAATGAACAAATGAACAAATGAACAAATGAACAAATGAACAAATGAACAAATGAACAAATGAACAAATGAACAAATGAACAAATGAACAAATGAACAAATGAACAAATGAACAAATGAACAAATGAACAAATGAACAAACGAACAAACGAACAAATGAACAAACGAACAAACGAACAAATGAACAAATGAACAAATGGACAAATGAACAAATGAACAAATGAACAAATGAACAAACGAACAAACGAACAAACGAACAAACGAACAAACGAACAAACGAACAAACGAACAAACGAACAAACGAACAAACGAACAAACGAACAAACGAACAAACGAACAAACGAACAAATGAACAAATGAACAAATGAACAAATGAACAAATGAACAAATGTACAAATGAACAAATGAACAAATGAACAAATGAACAAATGAACAAATGAACAAATGAACAAATGAACAAATGAACAAATGAACAAATGAACAAATGAACAAATGAACAAATGAACAAATGAACAAATGAACAAATGAACAAATGAACAAATGAACAAATGAACGAATGAACGAATGAACGAATGAACGAATGAACAAATGAACAAATGAACAAATGAACAATTGAACAAATGAACAAATGAACAAATGAACAAATGAACAAATAAACAAATGTACAAATGAACAAATGAACAAATGAACAAATGAACAAATGAACAAATGATCAAATGAACAAATGAACAAATGAACAAATGAACAAATGAACAAATGAACAAATGATCAAATGAACAAATGAACAAATGAACAAATGAACAAATGAACACTTGAACAAATGAGCGAATAGGCAAATGAACGAATGAACAAATGAGCCAATAGACAATCGCGCAAATGGACAAATGAACAAATGAACAAATGAACAAATGAACAAATGAACAAATGAACAAATGAACAAATGAACAAATGAACAAATGAACAAATGAACAAATGAACAAATGAACAAATGAACAAATGAACAAATGAACAAATGAACAAATGAACAAATGAACAAATGAACAAATGAACAAATGAACAAATGAACAAATGAACAAATGAACAAATGAACAAATGAACAAATGAACAAATGAACAAATGAACAAATGAACAAATGAACAAATGAACAAATGAACAAATGAACAAATGAACAAATGAACAAATGAACAAATGAACAAATGAACAAATGAACAAATGAACAAATGAACAAATGAACAAATGAACAAATGAACAAATGAACAAATGAACAAATGAACAAATGAACAAATGAACAAATGAACAAATGAACGAATGAACGAATGAACGAATGAACGAATGAACGAATTGAACGAATGAACAAATGAACAAATGAACAATGAACAAATGAACAAATGAACAAATGAACAAATGAACAAATGAACAAATGAACAAATGAACAAACGAACAAACGAACAAACGAACAAACGAACAAACGAACAAGCGAACAAACGAACAAACGAACAAACGAACAAACGAACAAACGAACAAACGAACAAACGAACAAACGAACAAACGAACAAATGAACAAATGAACAAATGAACAAATGAACAAATGAACAAATGAACAAATGAACAAATGAACAAATGAACAAATGAACAAATGAACAAATGAACAAAAGAACAAATGAACAAATGAACAAATGAACAAATGAACAAATGAACAAATGAACAAATGAACAAATGAACAAATGAACAAATGAACAAATGAACAAATGAACAAATGAACAAATGAACAAATGAACAAATGAACAAATGAACAAATGAACAAATGAACAAATGAACAAATGAACAAATGAACAAATGAACAAATGATCAAATGAACAAATGAACAAATGAACAAATGAACAAATGAACAAATGTACAAATGAACAATGTAATGTACAAATGAAATGAACAATGAAAATGAACAAATGAACAATGAACAAATGAACAAATGAACAAATGAACAAATAACAATAACAATGAACAAATGAACAAATGATCAATGAACAAATGAACAATGAACAAACGAACAAACGAACAAATGAACAAACGAACAAATGACAAACGAACAAACGAACAAACGAACAAACGAACCAAACGAACAAACGAACAAACGAACAAACGAACAAATGAACAAAACAAGAACAAATGAACAAATGAACAAATGAACAAATGAACAAATGAACAAATGAACAAATGAACAAATGAACAAATGAACAAATGAACAAATGAACAAATGAACAAATGAACAAATGAACAAATGAACAAATGAACAAATGAACAAATGAACAAATGAACAAATGAAATGAACAAATGAACAAATGAACAAATGAACAAATGAACAAATGAACAAATGAACAAATGAACAAATGAACAAATGAACAAATGATCAAATGAACAAATGAACAAATGAACAAATGAACAAATGAACAAATGAGCGAATAGGCAAATGAACGAATGAACAAATGAGCCAATAGACAATCGCGCAAATGGACAAATGAACAAATGAACAAATGAACAAATGAACAAATGAACAAATGAACAAATGAACAAATGAACAAATGAACAAATGAACAAATGAACAAATGAACAAATGAACGAATGAACAAATGAACAAATGTACAAATGAACAAATGAACAAATGAACAAATGAACAAATGAACAAATGAACAAATGAACAAATGTACAAATGAACAAATGAACAAATGAACAAATGAACAAATGAACAAATGAACAAATGAACAAATGAACAAATGAACAAATGAACAAATTAACAAATGAACAAATGAACAAATGATCAAATGAACAAATGAACAAATGAACAAACGAACAAACGAACAAACGAACAAACGAACAAACGAACAAACGAACAAACGAACAAATGAACAAATGAACAAATGAACAAATGAAGAAATGAACAAATGAACAAATGTACAAATGAACAAATGAACAAATGAAGAAATGAACAAATGAACAAATGAACAAATGAACAAATGAACAAATGAACAAATGAACAAATGAACAAATGAACAAATGAACAAATGAACAAATGAACAAATGAACAAATGAACAAATGAACAAATGAACAAATGAACAAATGAACAAATGAACAAATGAACAAATGAACAAATGATCAAATGAACAAATGAACAAATGAACAAATGAACAAATGAACAAATGAGCGAATAGGCAAATGAACGAATGAACAAATGAGCCAATAGACAATCGCGCAAATGGACAAATGAACAAATGAACAAATGAACAAATGAACAAATGAACAAATGAACAAATGAACAAATGAACAAATGAACAAATGAACAAATGAACGAATGAACAAATGAACAAATGAACAAATGAACAAACGAACAAACGAACAAACGAACAAACGAACAAACGAACAAACGAACAAACGAACAAACGAACAAACGAACAAACGAACAAATGAACAAATGAACAAATGAACAAATGAACAAATGAACAAATGAACAAATGAACAAATGAACAAATGAACAAATGAACAAATTAACAAATTAACAAATGAACAAATGAACAAATGATCAAATGAACAAATGAACAAATGAACAAACGAACAAACGAACAAACGAACAAACGAACAAACGAACAAACGAACAAACGAACAAACGAACAAACGAACAAATGAACAAATGAACAAATGAACAAATGAACAAATGAACAAATGAACAAATGAACAAATGAACAAATGAACAAATGAACAAATGAACAAATGAACAAATGAACAAATGAACAAATGAACAAATGAACAAATGAACAAATGAACAAATGAACAAATGAACAAATGAACAAATGAACAAATGAACAAATGAACAAATGAACAAATGAACAAGTGAACAAATGAACAAATGAACAAATGAAAAAATGAACTAATGAACAAATGAACAAATGAACAAATGAACAAATGAACAAATGTACAAATGAACAAATGAATAAATGAAGAAATGAAGAAATGAAGAAATGAACAAATGAACAAACGAACAAATGAGCAAATGTACAAATGAACAAATGAACAAATGAAGAAATGAACAAATGAAGAAATGAACAAATGAAGAAATGAACAAATGAACAAATGAACAAATGAACAAATGAACAAATGAACAAATGAACAAATGTACAGATGAACAAATGAAGAAATGAACAAATGAACAAATGAACAAATGAACAAATGAACAAATGAACAAATGAACAAATGAACAAATGAACAAATGAACAAATGAACAAATGAACAAATGAACAAATGTACAAATGAACAAATGGACAAATGAACAAATGAACAAATGAACAAATGAACAAATGAACAAATGAACAAATGAACAAATGAACAAATGAACAAATGAACAAATGAACAAACGAAAAAACGAACAAACGAACAAACGAACAAATGAACAAATGAGCAAATGAACAAGTGAACAAATGAACAAATGAACAAATGAAAAAATGTACAAATGAACAAATGAACAAATGAAGAAATGAAGAAATGAAGAAATGAACAAATGAAGAAATGAACAAATGAACAAATGAACAAATGAGCGAATAGGCAAATGAACGAATGAACAAATGAGCCAATAGACAATCGCGCAAATGGACAAATGAACAAATGAACAAATGAACAAATGAACAAATGAACAAATGAACAAATGAACAAATGTACAAATGAACAAATGAACAAATGAACAAATGAACAAATGAACAAATGAACAAATGAACAAATGAACAAATGAACAAATGAACAAATGAACAAATGAACAAATGAACAAATGAACAAATGAACAAATGAACAAATGAACAAATGAACAAATGAACAAATGATCAAATGAACAAATGAACAAATTGAACAAATGAACAAATGAACAAATGAACAAATGAACAAATGAACAAATGAACAAATGAACAAATGAACAAATGAACAAATGAACAAATGAACAAATGAACAAATGAACAAATGAACAAATGAACAAATGAACAAATGAACAAATGAACAAATGAACAAATGAACAAATGAACAAATGAACAAATGAACAAATGAACAAATGAACAAATGAACAAATGAACAAATGAACGAATGAACGAATGAACGAATGAACTAATGAACGAATGAACGAATGAACAAATGAACAAATGAACAAATGAACGAATGAACGAATGAACGAATGAACAAATGAACAAATGAACAAGTGAACAAATGAACAAATGAACAAATGAACAAATGAACAAATGAACAAATGAACAAACGAACAAACGAACAAACGAACAAACGAACAAACGAACAAACGAACAAACGAACAAACGAACAAACGAACAAACGAACAAACGAACAAATGAACAAATGAACAAATGAACAAATGGACAAATGAAAAAATGAACTAATGAACAAATGAACAAATGAACAAATGAACAAATGAACAAATGAACAAATGAACAAATGAACAAATGAACAAATGAACAAATGAACAAATGAACAAATGAACAAATGAACAAATGAACAAATGAACAAATGAACAAATGAACAAATGAACAAATGAACAAATGAACAAATGAACAAATGAACAAACGAACAAACGAACAAATGAACAAACGAACAAACGAACAAATGAACAAATGAACAAATGGACAAATGAACAAATGAACAAATGAACAAAGGAACAAATGAACAAATGAACAAACGAACAAATGAACAAACGAACAAACGAACAAACGAACAAACGAACAAACGAACAAACGAACAAACGAACAAACGAACAAACGAACAAACGAACAAACGAACAAACGAACAAACGAACAAACGAACAAACGAACAAACGAACAAACGAACAAATGAACAAATGAACAAATGAACAAATGAACAAATGAACAAATGAACAAATGAACAAATGTACAAATGAACAAATGAACAAATGAACAAATGAACAAATGAACAAATGAACAAATGAACAAATGAACAAATGAACAAATGAACAAATGTACAAATGAACAAATGAACAAATGAACAAATGAACAAATGAACAAATGATCAAATGAACAAATGAACAAATGAACAAATGATCAAATGAACAAATGAACAAATGAACAAATGAACAAATGAACAAATGAACACTTGAACAAATGAGAGAATAGGCAAATGAACGAATGAACAAATGAGCCAATAGACAATCGCGCAAATGGACAAATGAACAAATGAACAAATGAACAAATGAACAAATGAACAAATGAACAAATGAACAAATGAACAAATGAACAAATGAACAAATGAACAAATGAACAAATGAACAAATGAACAAATGAACAAATGAACAAATGAACAAATGAACAAATGAACAAATGAACAAATGAACAAATGAACAAATGAACAAATGAACAAATGAACAAATGAACAAATGAACAAATGAACAAATGAACAAATGAACAAATGAACAAATGAACAAATGAACAAATGAACAAATGAACAAATGAACAAATGAACAAATGAACAAATGAACAAATGAACAAATGAACAAATGAACAAATGAACAAATGAACAAATGAACAAATGAACAAATGAACAAATGAACAAATGAACAAATGAACAAATGAACAAATGAACAAATGAACAAATGAACAAATGAACAAATGAACAAATGAACGAATGAACGAATGAACGAATGAACGAATGAACTAATGAACGAATGAACAAATGAACAAATGAACGAATGAACGAATGAACGAATGAACGAATGAACAAATGAACAATTGAACAAATGAACAAATGAACAAATGAACAAATGAACAAATGAACAAATGAACAAATGAACAAATGAACAAACGAACAAACGAACAAACGAACAAACGAACAAACGAACAAACGAACAAACGAACAAACGAACAAACGAACAAACGAACAAACGAACAAACGAACAAACGAACAAATGAACAAATGAACAAATGAACAAATGAACAAATGAACAAATGAACAAATGAACAAATGATCAAATGAACAAATGAACAAATGAACAAATGAACAAATGAACAAATGTACAAATGAACAAATGAACAAATGAACAAATGAACAAGTGAACAAATGAACAAATGAACAAATGAACAAATGAACAAATGAACAAATGAACAAATGAACAAACGAACAAACGAACAAACGAACAAACGAACAAACGAACAAACGAACAAACGAACAAATGAACAAATGAACAAATGAACAAATGAACAAATGAACAAATGAACAAATGAACAAATGAACAAATGAACAAATGAACAAATGAACAAATGAACAAATGAACAAATGAACAAATGAACAAATGAACAAATGAACAAATGAACAAATGAACAAATGAACAAATGAACAAATGAACAAATGAACAAATGAACAAATGAACAAATGAACAAACGAACAAACGAACAAATGAACAAACGAACAAACGAACAAATGAACAAATGAACAAATGGACAAATGAACAAATGAACAAATGAACAAATGAACAAATGAACAAATGAACAAACGAACAAACGAACAAACGAACAAACGAACAAACGAACAAACGAACAAACGAACAAACGAACAAACGAACAAACGAACAAACGAACAAACGAACAAACGAACAAACGAACAAATGAACAAATGAACAAATGAACAAATGAACAAATGAACAAATGTACAAATGAACAAGTGAACAAATGAACAAATGAACAAATGAACAAATGAACAAATGAACAAATGAACAAATGAACAAATGAACAAATGAACAAATGAACAAATGAACAAATGAACAAATGAACAAATGAACAAATGAACAAATGAACAAATGAACGAATGAACGAATGAACGAATGAACGAATGAACAAATGAACAAATGAACAAATGAACAATTGAACAAATGAACAAATGAACAAATGAACAAATGAACAAATGAACAAATAAACAAATGTACAAATGAACAAATGAACAAATGAACAAATGAACAAATGAACAAATGATCAAATGAACAAATGAACAAATGAACAAATGAACAAATGAACAAATGAACAAATGATCAAATGAACAAATGAACAAATGAACAAATGAACAAATGAACACTTGAACAAATGAGCGAATAGGCAAATGAACGAATGAACAAATGAGCCAATAGACAATCGCGCAAATGGACAAATGAACAAATGAACAAATGAACAAATGAACAAATGAACAAATGAACAAATGAACAAATGAACAAATGAACAAATGAACAAATGAACAAATGAACAAATGAACAAATGAACAAATGAACAAATGAACAAATGAACAAATGAACAAATGAACAAATGAACAAATGAACAAATGAACAAATGAACAAATGAACAAATGAACAAATGAACAAATGAACAAATGAACAAATGAACAAATGAACAAATGAACAAATGAACAAATGAACAAATGAACAAATGAACAAATGAACAAATGAACAAATGAACAAATGAACAAATGAACAAATGAACAAATGAACAAATGAACAAATGAACAAATGAACGAATGAACGAATGAACGAATGAACGAATGAACAAATGAACAAATGAACAAATGAACAATTGAACAAATGAACAAATGAACAAATGAACAAATGAACAAATAAACAAATGTACAAATGAACAAATGAACAAATGAACAAATGAACAAATGAACAAATGATCAAATGAACAAATGAACAAATGAACAAATGAACAAATGAACAAATGAACAAATGATCAAATGAACAAATGAACAAATGAACAAATGAACAAATGAACACTTGAACAAATGAGCGAATAGGCAAATGAACGAATGAACAAATGAGCCAATAGACAATCGCGCAAATGGACAAATGAACAAATGAACAAATGAACAAATGAACAAATGAACAAATGAACAAATGAACAAATGAACAAATGAACAAATGAACAAATGAACAAATGAACAAATGAACAAATGAACAAATGAACAAATGAACAAATGAACAAATGAACAAATGAACAAATGAACAAATGAACAAATGAACAAATGAACAAATGAACAAATGAACAAATGAACAAATGAACAAATGATCAAATGAACAAATGAACAAATGAACAAATGAACAAATGAACAAATGTACAAATGAACAAATGTACAAATGAACAAATGAACAAATGAACAAATGAACAAATGAACAAATGAACAAATGTACAAATGAACAAATGAACAAATGAACAAATGAACAAATGAACAAATGAACAAATGAACAAATGAACAAATGAACAAATGAACAAATGAACAAATGAACAAATGAACAAATTAACAAATGAACAAATTAACAAATTAACAAATGAACAAATGAACAAATGATCAAATGAACAAACGAACAAACGAACAAACGAACAAACGAACAAACGAACAAACGAACAAACGAACAAACGAACAAACGAACAAACGAACAAACGAACAAACGAACAAATGAACAAATGAACAAATGAACAAATGAACAAATGAACAAATGAACAAATGAACAAATGAACAAATGTACAAATGAACAAATGAACAAATGAACAAATGAACAAATGAACAAATGAACAAATGAACAAATGAACAAATGAACAAATGAACAAATGAACAAATGAACAAATGAACAAATGAACAAATGAACAAATGAACAAATGAACAAATGAACAAATGAACAAATGAACAAATGAACAAATGAACAAATGAACAAATGAACAAATGAACAAATGAACAAATGAACAAATGATCAAATGAACAAATGAACAAATGAACAAATGAACAAATGAACAAATGAGCGAATAGGCAAATGAACGAATGAACAAATGAGCCAATAGACAATCGCGCAAATGGACAAATGAACAAATGAACAAATGAACAAATGAACAAATGAACAAATGAACAAATGAACAAATGAACAAATGAACAAATGAACAAATGAACAAATGAACAAATGAACGAATGAACAAATGAACAAATGTACAAATGAACAAATGAACAAATGAACAAATGAACAAATGAACAAATGAACAAATGAACAAATGTACAAATGAACAAATGAACAAATGAACAAATGAACAAATGAACAAATGAACAAATGAACAAATGAACAAATGAACAAATGAACAAATTAACAAATGAACAAATGAACAAATGATCAAATGAACAAATGAACAAATGAACAAACGAACAAACGAACAAACGAACAAACGAACAAACGAACAAACGAACAAACGAACAAACGAACAAATGAACAAATGAACAAATGAACAAATGAAGAAATGAACAAATGAACAAATGTACAAATGAACAAATGAACAAATGAAGAAATGAACAAATGAACAAATGAACAAATGAACAAATGAACAAATGAACAAATGAACAAATGAACAAATGAACAAATGAACAAATGAACAAATGAACAAATGAACAAATGAACAAATGAACAAATGAACAAATGAACAAATGAACAAATGAACAAATGAACAAATGAACAAATGAACAAATGATCAAATGAACAAATGAACAAATGAACAAATGAACAAATGAACAAATGAGCGAATAGGCAAATGAACGAATGAACAAATGAGCCAATAGACAATCGCGCAAATGGACAAATGAACAAATGAACAAATGAACAAATGAACAAATGAACAAATGAACAAATGAACAAATGAACAAATGAACAAATGAACAAATGAACAAATGAACAAATGAACGAATGAACAAATGAACAAATGAACAAATGAACAAACGAACAAACGAACAAACGAACAAACGAACAAACGAACAAACGAACAAACGAACAAACGAACAAATGAACAAATGAACAAATGAACAAATGAACAAATGAACAAATGAACAAATGAACAAATGAACAAATGAACAAATGAACAAATTAACAAATTAACAAATGAACAAATGAACAAATGATCAAATGAACAAATGAACAAACGAACAAACGAACAAACGAACAAACGAACAAACGAACAAACGAACAAACGAACAAACGAACAAACGAACAAACGAACAAATGAACAAATGAACAAATGAACAAATGAACAAATGAACAAATGAACAAATGAACAAATGAACAAATGTACAAATGAACAAATGAACAAATGAAGAAATGAACAAATGAACAAATGAACAAATGAACAAATGAACAAATGAACAAATGAACAAATGAACAAATGAACAAATGAACAAATGAACAAATGAACAAATGAACAAATGAACAAATGAACAAATGAACAAATGAACAAATGAACAAATGAACAAATGAACAAATGAACAAATGAACAAATGAACAAATGAACAAATGATCAAATGAACAAATGAACAAATGAACAAATGAACAAATGAACAAATGAGCGAATAGGCAAATGAACGAATGAACAAATGAGCCAATAGACAATCGCGCAAATGGACAAATGAACAAATGAACAAATGAACAAATGAACAAATGAACAAATGAACAAATGAACAAATGAACAAATGAACAAATGAACAAATGAACAAATGAACAAATGAACGAATGAACAAATGAACAAATGTACAAATGAACAAATGAACAAATGAACAAATGAACAAATGAACAAATGAACAAATGAACAAATGTACAAATGAACAAATGAACAAATGAACAAATGAACAAATGAACAAATGAACAAATGAACAAATGAACAAATGAACAAATGAACAAATGAACAAATGAACAAATGAACAAATGAACAAATGATCAAATGAACAAATGAACAAATGAACAAACGAACAAACGAACAAACGAACAAACGAACAAACGAACAAACGAACAAACGAACAAATGAACAAATGAACAAATGAACAAATGAACAAATGAACAAATGAACAAATGAACAAATGAACAAATGTACAAATGAACAAATGAACAAATGAAGAAATGAACAAATGAACAAATGAACAAATGAACAAATGAACAAATGAACAAATGAACAAATGAACAAATGAACAAATGAACAAATGAACAAATGAACAAATGAACAAATGAACAAATGAACAAATGAACAAATGAACAAATGAACAAATGAACAAATGAACAAATGATCAAATGAACAAATGAACAAATGAACAAATGAACAAATGAACAAATGAGCGAATAGGCAAATGAACGAATGAGCGAATAGGCAAATGAACGAATGAACAAATGAGCCAATAGACAATCGCGCAAATGGACAAATGAACAAATGAACAAATGAACAAATGAACAAATGAACAAATGAACAAATGAACAAATGAACAAATGAACAAATGAACAAATGAACAAATGAACAAATGAACGAATGAACAAATGAACAAATGAACGAATGAACAAATGAACAAATGAACAAACGAACAAACGAACAAACGAACAAACGAACAAACGAACAAACGAACAAACGAACAAACGAACAAACGAACAAACGAACAAACGAACAAATGAACAAATGAACAAATGAACAAATGAACAAATGAACAAATGAACAAATGAACAAATGAACAAATGAACAAATGAACAAATGAACAAATGAACAAATGAACAAATGAACAAATGAACAAATGAACAAATGAACAAATGAACAAATGAACAAATGAACAAATGAACAAATGAACAAATGAACAAATGAACAAATGAACAAATGAACAAATGAACAAATGAACAAATGAACAAATGAACAAATGAACAAATGAACAAATGAACAAATGAACAAATGAACAAATGAACAAACGAACAAACGAACAAATGAACAAACGAACAAATGGACAAATGAACAAATGAACAAATGAACAAATGAACAAATGAACAAATGAACAAATGAACAAATGAACAAATGAACAAACGAACAAACGAACAAACGAACAAACGAACAAACGAACAAACGAACAAACGAACAAACGAACAAACGAACAAACGAACAAACGAACAAACGAACAAACGAACAAACGAACAAACGAACAAACGAACAAACGAACAAACGAACAAACGAACAAACGAACAAACGAACAAATGAACAAATGAACAAATGAACAAATGAACAAATGAACAAATGAACAAATGTACAAATGAACAAATGAACAAATGAACAAATGAACAAATGAACAAATGAACAAATGAACAAATGAACAAATGAACAAATGAACAAATGAACAAATGAACAAATGTACAAATGAACAAATGAACAAATGAACAAATGAACAAATGAACAAATGATCAAATGAACAAATGAACAAATGAACTAATGAACAAATGATCAAATGAACAAATGAACAAATGAACAAATGAACAAATGAACACTTGAACAAATGAGCGAATAGGCAAATGAACGAATGAACAAATGAGCCAATAGACAATCGCGCAAATGGACAAATGAACAAATGAACAAATGAACAAATGAACAAATGAACAAATGAACAAATGAACAAATGAACAAATGAACAAATGAACAAATGAACAAATGAACAAATGAACAAATGAACAAATGAACAAATGAACAAATGAACAAATGAACAAATGAACAAATGAACAAATGAACAAATGAACAAATGAACAAATGAACAAACGAACAAATGAACAAACGAACAAACGAACAAACGAACAAACGAACAAACGAACAAACGAACAAACGAACAAACGAACAAACGAACAAACGAACAAATGAACAAATGAACAAATGAACAAATGAACAAATGAACAAATGAACAAATGAACAAATGAACAAATGAACAAATGAACAAATGAACAAATGAACAAATGAACAAATGAACAAACGAACAAACGAACAAACGAACAAACGAACAAACGAACAAACGAACAAACGAACAAACGAACAAACGAACAAACGAACAAACGAACAAACGAACAAACGAACAAACGAACAAACGAACAAACGAACAAATGAACAAATGAACAAATGAACAAATGAACAAATGAACAAATGTACAAATGAACAAATGAACAAATGAACAAATGAACAAATGAACAAATGAACAAATGAACAAATGAACAAATGAACAAATGAACAAATGAACAAATGAACAAATGAACAAATGATCAAATGAACAAATGAACAAATGAACAAATGAACAAATGAACAAATGAGCGAATAGGCAAATGAACGAATGAACAAATGAGCCAATAGACAATCGCGCAAATGGACAAATGAACAAATGAACAAATGAACAAATGAACAAATGAACAAATGAACAAATGAACAAATGAACAAATGAACAAATGAACAAATGAACAAATGAACAAATGAACAAATGAACAAATGAACAAATGAACAAATGAACAAATGAACAAATGAACAAATGAACAAATGAACAAATGAACAAATGAACAAATGAACAAATGAACAAATGAACAAATGAACAAATGAACAAATGAACAAATGAACAAATGAACAAATGAACAAATGAACAAATGAACAAATGAACAAATGAACAAATGAACAAGTGAACAAATGAACAAATGAACAAATGAAAAAATGAACTAATGAACAAATGAACAAATGAACAAATGAACAAATGAACAAATGAACAAATGTACAAATGAACAAATGAACAAATGAAGAAATGAAGAAATGAAGAAATGAACAAATGAACAAACGAACAAATGAGCAAATGTACAAACGAACAAATGAAGAAATGAACAAATGAACAAATGAACAAATGAACAAATGAACAAATGAACAAATGAACAAATGAACAAATGAAGAAATGAAGAAATGAACAAATGATCAAATGAACAAATGAACAAATGAACAAATGAACAAATGAACAAATGAGCGAATTAACAAATGAACAAATGAACAAATGAACAAATGAACAAATGAACAAATGAACAAATGAACAAATGAACAAATGACCAAATGAACAAATGAACAAATGAACAAATGAACAAATGAACAAATGAACAAATGAACAAATGAACAAATGAACAAATGAACAAATGAACAAATGATCAAATGAACAAATGAACAAATGAACAAATGAACAAATGAACAAATGAGCGAATAGGCAAATGAACGAATGAACAAATGAGCCAATAGACAATCGCGCAAATGGACAAATGAACAAATGAACAAATGAACAAATGAACAAATGAACAAATGAACAAATGAACAAATGAACAAATGAACAAATGAACAAATGAACAAATGAACAAATGAACAAATGAACAAATGAACAAATGAACAAATGAACAAATGAACAAATGAACAAGTGAACAAATGAACAAATGAACAAATGAAAAAATGAACTAATGAACAAATGAACAAATGAACAAATGAACAAATGAACAAATGAACAAATGAACAAATGAACAAATGAACAAATGAACAAATGAACAAATGAACAAGTGAACAAATGAACAAATGAACAAATGAACAAATGAACAAATGAACAAATGAACAAATGAACAAATGAACAAATGAACAAACGAACAAACGAACAAACGAACAAATGAACAAATGAACAAATGAACAAATGAACAAATGAACAAATGAACAAATGTACAAATGAACAAATGAACAAATGAACAAATGAACAAATGAACAAATGAACAAATGAACAAATGAACAAATGAACAAATGAACAAATGAACAAATGAACAAATGAACAAATGAACAAATGAACAAATGAACAAATGAACAAATGAACAAATGAACAAATGAACAAATGAACAAATGAACAAATGAACAAATGAACAAATGAACAAATGAACAAATGAACAAATGAACAAATGAACAAATGAACAAATGATCAAATGAACAAATGAACAAATGAACAAATGAACAAATGAACAAATGAGCGAATAGGCAAATGAACGAATGAACAAATGAGCCAATAGACAATCGCGCAAATGGACAAATGAACAAATGAACAAATGAACAAATGAACAAATGAACAAATGAACAAATGAACAAATGAACAAATGAACAAATGAACAAATGAACAAATGAACAAATGAACAAATGAACAAATGAACAAATGAACAAATGAACAAATGAACAAATGAACAAATGAACAAATGAACAAATGAACAAATGAACAAATGAACAAATGAACAAATGAACAAATGAACAAATGAACAAATGAACAAATGAACAAATGAACAAATGAACAAATGAACAAATGAACAAATGAACAAATGAACAAATGAACAAATGAACAAGTGAACAAATGAACAAATGAACAAATGAAAAAATGAACTAATGAACAAATGAACAAATGAACAAATGAACAAATGAACAAATGAACAAATGAACAAATGTACAAATGAACAAATGAACAAATGAAGAAATGAAGAAATGAAGAAATGAACAAATGAACAAACGAACAAATGAGCAAATGTACAAACGAACAAATGAAGAAATGAACAAATGAACAAATGAACAAATGAACAAATGAACAAATGAACAAATGAACAAATGAACAAATGAACAAATGAAGAAATGAAGAAATGAACAAATGATCAAATGAACAAATGAACAAATGAACAAATGAACAAATGAACAAATGAGCGAATTAACAAATGAACAAATGAACAAATGAACAAATGAACAAATGAACAAATGAACAAATGAACAAATGAACAAATGACCAAATGAACAAATGAACAAATGAACAAATGAACAAATGAACAAATGAACAAATGAACAAATGAACAAATGAACAAATGAACAAATGAACAAATGATCAAATGAACAAATGAACAAATGAACAAATGAACAAATGAACAAATGAGCGAATAGGCAAATGAACGAATGAACAAATGAGCCAATAGACAATCGCGCAAATGGACAAATGAACAAATGAACAAATGAACAAATGAACAAATGAACAAATGAACAAATGAACAAATGAACAAATGAACAAATGAACAAATGAACAAATGAACAAATGAACAAATGAACAAATGAACAAATGAACAAATGAACAAATGAACAAATGAACAAGTGAACAAATGAACAAATGAACAAATGAAAAAATGAACTAATGAACAAATGAACAAATGAACAAATGAACAAATGAACAAATGTACAAATGAACAAATGAATAAATGAAGAAATGAAGAAATGAAGAAATGAACAAATGAACAAACGAACAAATGAGCAAATGTACAAATGAACAAATGAACAAATGAAGAAATGAACAAATGAAGAAATGAACAAATGAACAAATGAACAAATGAACAAATGAACAAATGAACAAATGTACAGATGAACAAATGAAGAAATGAACAAATGAACAAATGAACAAATGAACAAATGAACAAATGAACAAATGAACAAATGAACAAATGAACAAATGAACAAATGAACAAATGTACAAATGAACAAATGGACAAATGAACAAATGAACAAATGAACAAATGAACAAATGAACAAATGAACAAATGAACAAATGAACAAATGAACAAATGAACAAATGAACAAATGAACAAATGAACAAATGAACAAATGAACAAGTGAACAAATGAACAAATGAACAAATGAAAAAATGAACTAATGAACAAATGAACAAATGAACAAATGAACAAATGAACAAATGAACAAATGAACAAATGTACAAATGAACAAATGAACAAATGAAGAAATGAAGAAATGAAGAAATGAACAAATGAACAAACGAACAAATGAGCAAATGTACAAACGAACAAATGAAGAAATGAACAAATGAACAAATGAACAAATGAACAAATGAACAAATGAACAAATGAACAAATGAACAAATGAACAAATGAACAAATGAACAAATGAACAAATGAACAAATGAAGAAATGAAGAAATGAACAAATGATCAAATGAACAAATGAACAAATGAACAAATGAACAAATGAACAAATGAACAAATGAACAAATGAACAAATGAACAAATGAACAAATGTACAAATGAACAAATGAACAAATGAAGAAATGAAGAAATGAAGAAATGAACAAATGAACAAACGAACAAATGAGCAAATGTACAAACGAACAAATGAAGAAATGAACAAATGAACAAATGAACAAATGAACAAATGAACAAATGAACAAATGAACAAATGAACAAATGAACAAATGAACAAATGAACAAATGAACAAATGAAGAAATGAAGAAATGAACAAATGATCAAATGAACAAATGAACAAATGAACAAATGAACAAATGAACAAATGAACAAATGAGCGAATTAACAAATGAACAAATGAACAAATGAACAAATGAACAAATGAACAAATGAACAAATGAACAAATGACCAAATGAACAAATGTACAAATGAACAAATGAACAAATGAACAAATGAACAAATGAACAAATGAACAAATGAACAAATGAACAAATGAACAAATGAACAAATGATCAAATGAACAAATGAACAAATGAACAAATGAACAAATGAACAAATGAGCGAATAGGCAAATGAACGAATGAACAAATGAGCCAATAGACAATCGCGCAAATGGACAAATGAACAAATGAACAAATGAACAAATGAACAAATGAACAAATGAACAAATGAACAAATGAACAAATGAACAAATGAACAAATGAACAAATGAACAAATGAACAAATGAACAAATGAACAAATGAACAAATGAACAAATGAACAAATGAACAAATGAACAAGTGAACAAATGAACAAATGAACAAATGAAAAAATGAACTAATGAACAAATGAACAAATGAACAAATGAACAAATGAACAAATGAACAAATGTACAAATGAACAAATGAATAAATGAAGAAATGAAGAAATGAAGAAATGAACAAATGAACAAACGAACAAATGAGCAAATGTACAAATGAACAAATGAACAAATGAAGAAATGAACAAATGAAGAAATGAACAAATGAACAAATGAACAAATGAACAAATGAACAAATGAACAAATGAACAAATGTACAGATGAACAAATGAAGAAATGAACAAATGAACAAATGAACAAATGAACAAATGAACAAATGAACAAATGAACAAATGAACAAATGAACAAATGAACAA
The DNA here is from genome assembly GCF_051020955.1 of Megalopta genalis. Taxonomy (NCBI): domain Eukaryota; kingdom Metazoa; phylum Arthropoda; class Insecta; order Hymenoptera; family Halictidae; genus Megalopta; species Megalopta genalis. The sequence continues at coordinate 4,720,839 of NC_135022.1, forward strand.
ATGAACAAATGAACAAATGAACAAATGTACAAATGAACAAATGGACAAATGAACAAATGAACAAATGAACAAATGAACAAATGAACAAATGAACAAATGAACAAATGAACAAATGAACAAATGAACAAATGAACAAACGAAAAAACGAACAAACGAACAAACGAACAAATGAACAAATGAGCAAATGAACAAGTGAACAAATGAACAAATGAACAAATGAAAAAATGTACAAATGAACAAATGAACAAATGAAGAAATGAAGAAATGAAGAAATGAAGAAATGAACAAATGAAGAAATGAACAAATGAACAATTGAACAAATGAGCGAATAGGCAAATGAACGAATGAACAAATGAGCCAATAGACAATCGCGCAAATGGACAAATGAACAAATGGACAAATGAACAAATGAACAAATGAACAAATGAACAAATGAACAAATGAACAAATGAACAAATGAACAAATGAACAAATGAACAAATGAACAAATGAACAAATGAACAAATGAACAAATGAACAAATGAACAAATGAACAAATGAACAAATGAACAAATGAACAAATGAACAAATGAACAAACGAACAAACGAACAAACGAACAAACGAACAAACGAACAAACGAACAAACGAACAAACGAACAAACGAACAAACGAACAAACGAACAAACGAACAAACGAACAAACGAACAAATGAACAAATGAACAAATGAACAAATGAACAAATGAACAAATGTACAAATGAACAAATGAACAAATGAACAAATGAACAAATGAACAAATGAACAAATGAACAAATGAACAAATGAACAAATGAACAAATGAACAAATGAACAAATGAACAAATGAACAAATGTACAAATGAACAAATGAACAAATGATCAAATGAACAAATGAACAAATGAACAAATGAACAAATGAACAAATGAACAAATGATCAAATGAACAAATGAACAATTGAACAAATGAACAAATGAACACTTGAACAAATGAGCGAATAGGCAAATGAACGAATGAACAAATGAGCCAATAGACAATCGCGCAAATGGACAAATGAACAAATGAACAAATGAACAAATGAACAAATGAACAAATGAACAAATGAACAAATGAACAAATGAACAAATGAACAAATGAACAAATGAACAAATGAACAAATGAACAAATGAACAAATGAACAAATGAACAAATGAAAAAATGAACAAATGTACAAATGAACAAATGAACAAATGAACAAATGAACAAATGAACAAATGAACAAATGAACAAATGAACAAATGAACAAATGAACAAATGAACAAATGAACAAATGATCAAATGAACAAATGAACAAATGAACAAATGAACAAATGAACAAATGAACAAATGAACAAATGAACAAATGAACAAACGAACAAACGAACAAACGAACAAACGAACAAACGAACAAACGAACAAACGAACAAATGAACAAATGAACAAATGAACAAATGAACAAATGGACAAATGAACAAATGAACAAATGAACAAATGAACAAATGAACAAATGAACAAATGAACAAATGAACAAATGAACAAATGAACAAATGAACAAATGAACAAATGAACAAATGAACAAATGAACAAATGAACAAATGAACAAATGAACAAATGAACAAATGAACAAATGAACAAATGAACAAACGAACAAACGAACAAATGAACAAATGAACAAATGGACAAATGAACAAATGAACAAATGAACAAATGAACAAATGAACAAATGAACAAATGAACAAATGAACAAATGAACAAACGAACAAACGAACAAACGAACAAACGAACAAACGAACAAACGAACAAACGAACAAACGAACAAACGAACAAACGAACAAACGAACAAACGAACAAACGAACAAACGAACAAATGAACAAATGAACAAATGTACAAATGAACAAATGAACAAATGAACAAATGAACAAATGAACAAATGAACAAATGAACAAATGAACAAATGAACAAATGAACAAATGAACAAATGAACAAATGTACAAATGAACAAATGAACAAATGAACAAATGAACAAATGAACAAATGATCAAATGAACAAATGAACAAATGAACAAATGAACAAATGAACAAATGAACAAATGATCAAATGAACAAATGAACAAATGAACAAATGAACAAATGAACACTTGAACAAATGAGAGAATAGGCAAATGAACGAATGAACAAATGAGCCAATAGACAATCGCGCAAATGGACAAATGAACAAATGAACAAATGAACAAATGAAAAAATGAACAAATGAACAAATGAAAAAATGAACAAATGAACAAATGAACAAATGAACAAATGAACAAATGAACAAATGAACAAATGAACGAATGAACGAATGAACGAATGAACGAATGAACTAATGAACGAATGAACTAATGAACGAATGAACGAATGAACGAATGAACGAATGAACGAATGAACGAATGAACGAATGAACAAATGAACGAATGAACAAATGAACGAATGAACAAATGAACGAATGAACAAATGAACAAATGAACAAATGAACAAATGAACAAATGAACAAATGAACAATTGAACAAATGAACAAATGAACAAATGAACAAATGAACAAACGAACAAATGAACAAACGAACAAACGAACAAACGAACAAACGAACAAACGAACAAACGAACAAACGAACAAACGAACAAACGAACAAACGAACAAACGAACAAACGAACAAATGAACAAATGAACAAATGAACAAATGAACAAATGAACAAATGAACAAATGAACAAATGAACAAATGAACAAATGAACAAATGAACAAATGAACAAATGAACAAATGAACAAATGAACAAGTGAACAAATGAACAAATGAACAAATGAACAAATGAACAAATGAACAAACGAACAAACGAACAAACGAACAAACGAACAAACGAACAAACGAACAAACGAACAAACGAACAAACGAACAAACGAACAAATGAACAAATGAACAAATGGACAAATGGACAAATGAACAAATGAACAAATGAACAAATGAACAAATGAACAAATGAACAAATGAACAAATGAACAAATGAACAAATGAACAAATGAACAAATGAACAAATGAACAAATGAACAAATGAACAAATGAACAAATGAACAAATGAACAAATGAACAAATGAACAAATGAACAAACGAACAAACGAACAAATGAACAAACGAACAAATGAACAAACGAACAAACGAACAAATGAACAAATGGACAAACGAACAAATGAACAAATGGACAAATGAACAAATGAACAAATGAACAAATGAACAAATGAACAAATGAACAAAGGAACAAACGAACAAACGAACAAACGAACAAACGAACAAACGAACAAACGAACAAACGAACAAACGAACAAACGAACAAACGAACAAACGAACAAACGAACAAACGAACAAACGAACAAACGAACAAATGAACAAATGAACAAATGAACAAATGAACAAATGAACAAATGAACAAATGTACAAATGAACAAATGAACAAATGAACAAATGAACAAATGAACAAATGAACAAATGAACAAATGAACAAATGAACAAATGAACAAATGAACAAATGTACAAATGAACAAATGAACAAATGAACAAATGAACAAATGAACAAATGATCAAATGAACAAATGAACAAATGAACAAATGAACAAATGAACAAATGAACAAATGAACGAATGAACGAATGAACAAATGTACAAATGAACAAATGAACAAATGAACAAATGAACAAATGAACAAATGAACAAATGTACAAATGAACAAATGAACAAATGAACAAATGAACAAATGAACAAATGAACAAATGAACAAATGAACAAATGAACAAATGAACAAATGAACAAATGAACAAATGAACAAATGAACAAATGAACAAATGAACAAATGAACAAATGAACAAATGAACAAATGAACAAATGAACAAATGAACAAATGAACAAATGAACAAATGAACAAATGAACAAATGAACAAATGAACAAATGAACAAATGAACAAATGAACAAATGAACAAATGAACAAATGAACAAATGAACAAATGAACTAATGAACAAATGAACAAATGAACAAATGAACAAATGAACAAATGAACGAATGAACGAATGAACTAATGAACGAATGAACGAATGAACAAATGAACGAATGAACAAATGAACAAATGAACGAATGAACGAATGAACAAATGAACGAATGAACGAATGAACAAATGAACAAATGAACAAATGAACAAATGAACAAACGAACAAATGAACAAACGAACAAACGAACAAACGAACAAACGAACAAACGAACAAACGAACAAATGAACAAATGAACAAATGAACAAATGAACAAATGGACAAATGAACAAATGAACAAATGAACAAATGAACAAATGAACAAATGAACAAATGAACAAATGAACAAATGAACAAATGAACAAATGAACAAATGAACAAATGAACAAATGAACAAATGAACAAATGAACAAATGAACAAATGAACAAATGAACAAATGAACAAATGAACAAATGAACAAATGAACAAATGAACAAATGAACAAATGAACAAACGAACAAACGAACAAATGAACAAACGAACAAACGAACAAACGAACAAATGAACAAATGAACAAATGGACAAATGAACAAATGAACAAATGAACAAATGAACAAATGAACAAATGAACAAACGAACAAACGAACAAACGAACAAACGAACAAACGAACAAACGAACAAACGAACAAACGAACAAACGAACAAACGAACAAACGAACAAACGAACAAACGAACAAACGAACAAATGAACAAATGAACAAATGAACAAATGAACAAATGAACAAATGAACAAATGAACAAATGTACAAATGAACAAATGAACAAATGAACAAATGAACAAATGAACAAATGAACAAATGAACAAATGAACAAATGAACAAATGAACAAATGAACAAATGAACAAATGTACAAATGAACAAATGAACAAATGAACAAATGAACAAATGAACAAATGAACAAATGAACAAATGAACAAATGAACAAATGAACAAATGAACAAATGAACAAATGATCAAATGAACAAATGAACAAATGAACAAATGAACAAATGAACACTTGAACAAATGAGCGAATAGGCAAATGAACGAATGAACAAATGAGCCAATAGACAATCGCGCAAATGGACAAATGAACAAATGAACAAATGAACAAATGAACAAATGAACAACTGAACAAATGAACAAATGAACAAATGAACAAATGAACAAATGAACAAATGAACAAATGAACAAATGAACAAATGAACAAATGAACAAATGAACAAATGAACAAATGAACAAATGAACAAATGAACAAATGAACAAATGAACAAATGAACAAATGAACAAATGAACAAATGAACAAATGAACAAATGAACAAATGAACAAATGAACAAATGAACAAATGAACAAATGAACAAATGAACAAATGAACAAATGAACAAATGAACAAATGAACAAATGAACAAATGAACAAATGAACAAATGAACAAATGAACAAATGAACAAATGAACAAATGAACAAATGAACAAATGAACAAATGAACAAATGAACAAATGAACAAATGAACAAATGAACAAATGAACAAATGAACAAATGAACAAATGAACAAATGAACAAATGAACAAATGAACGAATGAACGAATGAACGAATGAACAAATGAACGAATGAACAAATGAACAAATGAACGAATGAACGAATGAACGAATGAACGAATGAACGAATGAACAAATGAACGAATGAACAAATGAACAAATGAACAATTGAACAAATGAACAAATGAACAAATGAACAAATGAACAAATGAACAAATGAACAAATGAACAAATGAACAAATGAACAAATGAACAAATGAACAAATGAACAAATGAACAAATGAACAAATGAACAAATGAACAAATGAACAAAGGAACAAAGGAACAAACGAACAAACGAACAAACGAACAAACGAACAAACGAACAAACGAACAAACGAACAAACGAACAAACGAACAAACGAACAAACGAACAAACGAACAAACGAACAAACGAACAAACGAACAAACGAACAAACGAACAAACGAACAAATGAACAAATGAACAAATGAACAAATGAACAAATGAACAAATGAACAAATGAACAAATGAACAAATGAACAAATGAACAAATGAACAAATGAACAAATGAACAAATGAACAAATGAACAAATGAACAAATGAACAAATGAACAAATGAACAAATGAACAAATGAACAAATGAACGAATGAACGAATGAACAAATGTACAAATGAACAAATGAACAAATGAACAAATGAACAAATGAACAAATGAACAAATGAACAAATGTACAAATGAACAAATGAACAAATGAACAAATGAACAAATGAACAAATGAACAAATGAACAAATGAACAAATGAACAAATGAACAAATGAACAAATGAACAAATGAACAAATGAACAAATGAACAAATGAACAAATGAACAAATGAACAAATGAACAAATGAACAAATGAACAAATGAACAAATGAACAAATGAACAAATGAACAAATGAACAAATGAACAAATGAACAAATGAACAAATGAACAAATGAACAAATGATCAAATGAACAAATGAACAAATGAACAAATGAACAAATGAACAAATGAGCGAATAGGCAAATGAACGAATGAACAAATGAGCCAATAGACAATCGCGCAAATGGACAAATGAACAAATGAACAAATGAACAAATGAACAAATGAACGAATGAACGAATGAACGAATGAACTAATGAACGAATGAACAAATGAACAAATGAACGAATGAACGAATGAACGAATGAACGAATGAACGAATGAACGAATGAACAAATGCACAAATGAACAATTGAACAAATGAACAAATGAACAAATGAACAAATGAACAATTGAACAAATGAACAAATGAACAAATGAACAAATGAACAAATGAACAAATGAACAAAGGAACAAATGAACAAACGAACAAACGAACAAACGAACAAACGAACAAACGAACAAACGAACAAACGAACAAACGAACAAACGAACAAACGAACAAACGAACAAACGAACAAACGAACAAATGAACAAATGAACAAATGAACAAATGAACAAATGAACAAATGAACAAATGAACAAATGAACAAATGAACAAATGAACAAATGAACAAATGAACAAATGAACAAATGAACAAATGAACAAATGAACAAATGAACAAATGAACAAATGAACAAATGAACAAATGTACAAATGAACAAATGAACAAATGAAGAAATGAACAAATGAACAAATGAACAAATGAACAAATGAACAAATGAACAAATGAACAAATGAACAAATGAACAAATGAACAAATGAACAAATGAACAAATGAACAAATGAACAAATGAACAAATGAACAAATGAACAAATGAACAAATGAACAAATGAACAAATGATCAAATGAACAAATGAACAAATGAACAAATGAACAAATGAACAAATGAGCGAATAGGCAAATGAACGAATGAACAAATGAGCCAATAGACAATCGCGCAAATGGACAAATGAACAAATGAACAAATGAACAAATGAACAAATGAACAAATGAACAAATGAACAAATGAACAAATGAACAAATGAACGAATGAACAAATGAACAAATGAACGAATGAACGAATGAACGAATGAACGAATGAACGAATGAACAAATGAACAAATGAACAATTGAACAAATGAACAAATGAACAAATGAACAAATGAACAAATGAACAAATGAACAAATGAACAAATGAACAAATGAACAAATGAACAAATGAACAAAGGAACAAATGAACAAACGAACAAACGAACAAACGAACAAACGAACAAACGAACAAACGAACAAACGAACAAACGAACAAACGAACAAACGAACAAACGAACAAACGAACAAACGAACAAACGAACAAACGAACAAATGAACAAATGAACAAATGAACAAATGAACAAATGAACAAATGAACAAATGAACAAATGAACAAATGAACAAATGAACAAATGAACAAATGAACAAATGAACAAATGAACAAATGAACAAATGAACAAATGAACAAATGTACAAATGAACAAATGAACAAATGAAGAAATGAACAAATGAACAAATGAACAAATGAACAAATGAACAAATGAACAAATGAACAAATGAACAAATGAACAAATGAACAAATGAACAAATGAACAAATGAACAAATGAACAAATGAACAAATGAACAAATGAACAAATGAACAAATGAACAAATGAACAAATGAACAAATGAACAAATGAACAAATGAGCGAATAGGCAAATGAACGAATGAACAAATGAGCCAATAGACAATCGCGCAAATGGACAAATGAACAAATGAACAAATGAACAAATGAACAAATGAACGAATGAACGAATGAACGAATGAACTAATGAACGAATGAACGAATGAACGAATGAACGAATGAACGAATGAACGAATGAACGAATGAACGAATGAACGAATGAACGAATGAACGAATGAACAAATGAACAAATGAACAAATGAACAAATGAACAAATGAACAAATGAACAAATGAACAAATGAACAAAGGAACAAACGAACAAACGAACAAACGAACAAACGAACAAACGAACAAACGAACAAACGAACAAACGAACAAACGAACAAACGAACAAACGAACAAACGAACAAACGAACAAACGAACAAACGAACAAACGAACAAACGAACAAACGAACAAACGAACAAACGAACAAACGAACAAACGAACAAACGAACAAACGAACAAACGAACAAACGAACAAACGAACAAACGAACAAATGAACAAATGAACAAATGAACAAATGAACAAATGAACAAATGAACAAATGAACAAATGAACAAATGAACAAATGAACAAATGAACAAATGAACAAATGAACAAATGAACAAATGAACAAATGAACAAATGAACAAATGTACAAATGAACAAATGAACAAATGAAGAAATGAACAAATGAACAAATGAACAAATGAACAAATGAACAAATGAACAAATGAACAAATGAACAAATGAACAAATGAACAAATGAACAAATGAACAAATGAACAAATGAACAAATGAACAAATGAACAAATGATCAAATGAACAAATGAACAAATGAACAAATGAACAAATGAACAAATGAGCGAATAGGCAAATGAACGAATGAACAAATGAGCCAATAGACAATCGCGCAAATGGACAAATGAACAAATGAACAAATGAACAAATGAACAAATGAACAAATGAACAAATGAACAAATGAACAAATGAACAAATGAACAAATGAACAAATGAACAAATGAACAAATGAACAAATGAACAAATGAACAAATGAACAAATGAACAAATGAACAAATGAACAAATGAACAAATGAAAAAGTGAACAAATGAACAAATGAACAAATGAAAAGATGAACTAATGAACAAATGAACAAATGAACAAATGAACAAATGAACAAATGAACAAATGTACAAATGAACAAATGAACAAATGAAGAAATGAAGAAATGAAGAAATGAACAAATGAACAAATGAACAAATGAACAAATGAACAAATGAGCGAATAGGCAAATGAACGAATGAACAAATGAGCCAATAGACAATCGCGCAAATGGACAAATGAACAAATGAACAAATGAACAAATGAACAAATGAACAAATGAACAAATGAACAAATGAACAAATGAACAAATGAACAAATGAACAAATGAACAAATGAACAAATGAACAAATGAACAAATGAACAAATGAACAAATGAACAAATGAACAAATGAACAAATGAACGAATGAACAAATGAGCCAATAGACAATCGCGCAAATGGACAAATGAACAAATGAACAAATGAACAAATGAACAAATGAACAAATGAACAAATGAACAAATGAACAAATGAACAAATGAACAAATGAACAAATGAACAAATGAACAAATGAACAAATGAACAAATGAACAAATGAACAAATGAACAAATGAACAAATGAACAAATGAACAAATGAACAAATGAACAAATGAACAAATAAACAAATGAACAAATGAACAAATGAACAAATGAACAAATGAACAAATGAACAAATGAACAAATGATCAAATGAACAAATGAACAAATGAACAAATGAACAAATGAACAAATGAACAAATGAACAAATGAACAAATGAACAAATGAACAAATGAACAAATGAACAAATGAACAAATGAACAAATGAACAAATGAACAAATGAACAAATGAACAAATGAACAAATGAACAAATGAACAAAGGAACAAACGAACAAACGAACAAATGAAAAAACGAACAAAGGAACAAACGAACAAACGAACAAATGAACAAATGGACAAATGAACAAATGGACAAATGAACAAATGAACAAATGAACAAATGAACAAATGAACAAATGAACAAACGAACAAACGAACAAACGAACAAACGAACAAATGTACAAATGAACAAATGAACAAATGAAGAAATGAAGAAATGAAGAAATGAAGAAATGAACAAATGAACAAATGAACAAATGAACAAATGAACAAATGAACAAATGAACAAATGAACAAATGAACAAATGAACAAATGAACAAATGAACAAATGAACAAATGAACAAATGAACAAATGAACAAATGAACAAATGAACAAATGAACAAATGAACAAATGAACAAATGAACAAATGAACAAATGAACAAATGAACAAATGAACAAATGAACAAATGAACAAATGAACAAATGAACAAATGAACAAATGAACAAATGAACAAATGAACAAATGAACAAATGAACAAATGAACAAATGAACAAATGAACAAATGAAGAAATGAAGAAATGAAGAAATGAACAAATGAACAAATGAACAAATGAACAAATGAACAAATGAAAAAATGAACGAATGAACGAATGAACAAATGAACAAATGAACAAATGAACGAATGAACAAATGAACGAATGAACAAATGAACAAATGAACAAATGAACAAATGAACAAGTGGACAAATGAACAAATGAACAAATGTACAAATGAACAAATGAACAAATGAACAAATGAACAAATGAACAAATGAACAAATGAACAAATGAACAAATGAACAAATGAACAAATGAACAAATGAACAAATGAACAAATGAACAAATGAACAAATGAACAAATGAACAAATGAACAAATGAACAAATGAACAAATGAACAAATGAACAAATGAACAAATGAACAAATGAACAAATGAACAAATGAACAAATGAACAAATGAACAAATGAACAAATGAACAAATGAACAAATGAACAAATGAACAAATGAACAAATGAACAAATGAACAAATGAACAAATGAACAAATGAACAAATGAACAAATGAACAAATGAACAAATGAACAAATGAACAAATGAACAAATGAACAAATGAACAAATGAACAAATGAACAAATGAACAAATGAACAAATGAACAAATGAACAAATGAACAAATGAACGAATGAACGAATGAACTAATGAACGAATGAACGAATGAACAAATGAACAAATGAACAAATGAACAAATGAACGAATGAACGAATGAACAAATGAACAAATGAACAAGTGAACAAATGAACAAATGAACAAATGAACAAATGAACAAATGAACAAACGAACAAACGAACAAACGAACAAACGAACAAACGAACAAACGAACAAATGAACAAACGAACAAACGAACAAACGAACAAACGAACAAATGAACAAATGAACAAATGAACAAATGAACAAATGAACAAATGAACAAATGAACAAATGAACAAATGAACAAATGAACAAATGAACAAATGAACAAATGAACAAATGAACAAATGAACAAATGAACAAATGAACAAATGAACAAATGAACAAATGTACAAATGAACAAATGAACAAATGAACAAATGAACAAATGAACAAATGAACAAATGAACAAATGAACAAATGAACAAATGAACAAATGAACAAATGAACAAATGAACAAATGAACAAATGAACAAATGAACAAATGAAAAAATGAACTAATGAACAAATGAACAAATGAACAAATGAACAAATGAACAAATGAACAAATGAACAAATGAACAAATGAACAAATGAACAAATGAACAAATGAACAAATGAACAAATGAACAAATGAACAAATGAACAAATGAACAAATGAACAAATGAACAAATGAACAAATGAACAAATGAACAAATGAACAAATGAACAAATGAACAAATGAACAAATGAACAAATGAACAAATGAACAAATGAACAAATGAACAAATGAACAAATGAACAAATGAACAAATGAACAAATGAACAAATGAACAAATGAACAAATGAACGAATGAACGAATGAACGAATGAACTAATGAACGAATGAACAAATGAACAAATGAACGAATGAACGAATGAACGAATGAACGAATGAACGAATGAACGAATGAACAAATGAACAATTGAACAAATGAACAAATGAACAAATGAACAAATGAACAAATGAACAAATGAACAAATGAACAAATGAACAAATGAACGAATGAACGAATGAACGAATGAACTAATGAACAAATGAACAAATGAGCGAATAGGCAAATGAACGAATGAACAAATGAGCCAATAGACAATCGCGCAAATGGACAAATGAACAAATGAACAAATGAACAAATGAACAAATGAACAAATTAACAAATGAACAAATGAACAAATGAACAAATGAACAAATGAACAAATGAACAAATGAACAAATGAACAAATGAACAAATGAACAAATGAACAAATGAACAAGTGAACAAATGAACAAATGAACAAATGAAAAAATGAACTAATGAACAAATGAACAAATGAACAAATGAACAAATGAACAAATGAACAAATGAACAAATGTACAAATGAACAAATGAACAAATGAAGAAATGAAGAAATGAAGAAATGAACAAATGAACAAACGAACAAATGAGCAAATGTACAAACGAACAAATGAAGAAATGAACAAATGAACAAATGAACAAATGAACAAATGAACAAATGAACAAATGAACAAATGAACAAATGAAGAAATGAAGAAATGAACCAATGAACAAATGAACAAATGAACAAATGAACAAATGAACAAATGAACAAATGAACAAATGAACAAATGAACAAATGAACAAATGAACAAATGAACAAATGAACAAATGAACAAGTGAACAAATGAACAAATGAACAAATGAAAAAATGAACTAATGAACAAATGAACAAATGAACAAATGAACAAATGAACAAATGTACAAATGAACAAATGAATAAATGAAGAAATGAAGAAATGAAGAAATGAACAAATGAACAAACGAACAAATGAGCAAATGTACAAATGAACAAATGAACAAATGAAGAAATGAACAAATGAAGAAATGAACAAATGAACAAATGAACAAATGAACAAATGAACAAATGAACAAATGTACAGATGAACAAATGAAGAAATGAACAAATGAACAAATGAACAAATGAACAAATGAACAAATGAACAAATGAACAAATGAACAAATGAACAAATGAACAAATGAACAAATGAACAAATGAACAAATGAACAAATGAACAAATGAACAAATGAACAAATGAACAAATGAACAAATGAACAAATGAACAAATGAACAAATGAACAAATGAACAAATGAACAAATGAACAAATGAACAAATGAACAAATGAACAAATGAACAAATGAACAAATGAACAAATGAACAAATGAACAAATGAACAAATGAACAAATGAACAAATGAACAAATGAACAAATGAACAAATGAACAAATGAACAAATGAACAAATGAACAAATGAACAAATGAACAAATGAACAAATGAACAAATGAACAAATGAACAAATGAACAAATGAACAAATGAACAAATGAACAAATGAACAAATGAACAAATGAACAAATGAACAAATGAACAAATGAACAAATGAACAAATGAACAAATGAACAAATGAACAAATGAACAAATGAACAAATGAACAAATGAACAAATGAACAAATGAACAAATGAACAAATGAACAAATGAACAAATGAACAAATGAACAAATGAACAAATGAACAAATGAACAAATGAACAAATGAACGAATGAACGAATGAACGAATGAACTAATGAACGAATGAACAAATGAACAAATGAACGAATGAACGAATGAACGAATGAACGAATGAACGAATGAACGAATGAACAAATGAACAATTGAACAAATGAACAAATGAACAAATGAACAAATGAACAAATGAACAAATGAACAAATGAACAAATGAACAAATGAACGAATGAACGAATGAACGAATGAACTAATGAACAAATGAACAAATGAGCGAATAGGCAAATGAACGAATGAACAAATGAGCCAATAGACAATCGCGCAAATGGACAAATGAACAAATGAACAAATGAACAAATGAACAAATGAACAAATTAACAAATGAACAAATGAACAAATGAACAAATGAACAAATGAACAAATGAACAAATGAACAAATGAACAAATGAACAAATGAACAAATGAACAAATGAACAAGTGAACAAATGAACAAATGAACAAATGAAAAAATGAACTAATGAACAAATGAACAAATGAACAAATGAACAAATGAACAAATGAACAAATGAACAAATGTACAAATGAACAAATGAACAAATGAAGAAATGAAGAAATGAAGAAATGAACAAATGAACAAACGAACAAATGAGCAAATGTACAAACGAACAAATGAAGAAATGAACAAATGAACAAATGAACAAATGAACAAATGAACAAATGAACAAATGAACAAATGAACAAATGAACAAATGAACAAATGAACAAATGAACAAATGAAGAAATGAAGAAATGAACCAATGAACAAATGAACAAATGAACAAATGAACAAATGAACAAATGAACAAATGAACAAATGAACAAATGAACAAATGAACAAATGAACAAATGAACAAATGAACAAGTGAACAAATGAACAAATGAACAAATGAAAAAATGAACTAATGAACAAATGAACAAATGAACAAATGAACAAATGAACAAATGTACAAATGAACAAATGAATAAATGAAGAAATGAAGAAATGAAGAAATGAACAAATGAACAAACGAACAAATGAGCAAATGTACAAATGAACAAATGAACAAATGAAGAAATGAACAAATGAAGAAATGAACAAATGAACAAATGAACAAATGAACAAATGAACAAATGAACAAATGTACAGATGAACAAATGAAGAAATGAACAAATGAACAAATGAACAAATGAACAAATGAACAAATGAACAAATGAACAAATGAACAAATGAACAAATGAACAAATGAGCGAATAGGCAAATGAACGAATGAACAAATGAGCCAATAGACAATCGCGCAAATGGACAAATGAACAAACGAACAAATGAACAAATGAACAAATGAACAAATGAACAAATGAACAAATGAACAAATGAACAAATGAACAAATGAACAAATGAACAAATGAACAAATGAACAAATGAACAAATGAACAAATGAACAAATGAACAAATGAACAAATGAACAAATGAACAAATGAACAAGTGAACAAATGAACAAATGAACAAATGAAAAAATGAACTAATGAACAAATGAACAAATGAACAAATGAACAAATGAACAAATGTACAAATGAACAAATGAATAAATGAAGAAATGAAGAAATGAAGAAATGAACAAATGAACAAACGAACAAATGAGCAAATGTACAAATGAACAAATGAACAAATGAAGAAATGAACAAATGAAGAAATGAACAAATGAACAAATGAACAAATGAACAAATGAACAAATGAACAAATGTACAGATGAAGAAATGAACAAATGAACAAATGAACAAATGAACAAATGAACAAATGAACAAATGAACAAATGAACAAATGAACAAATGAACAAATGAAAAAATGAACTAATGAACAAATGAACAAATGAACAAATGAACAAATGAACAAATGAACAAATGAACAAATGAACAAATGAACAAATGAACAAATGAACAAATGAACAAATGAAGAAATGAACAAATGAACAAATGAACAAATGAACAAATGAACAAATGAACAAATGAACAAATGAACAAATGAACAAATGTACAGATGAACAAATGAAGAAATGAACAAATGAACAAATGAAGAAATGAAGAAATGAAGAAATGAACAAATGAAGAAATGAACAAATGAACAAATGAACAAATGTACAGATGAACAAATGAAGAAATGAACAAATGAACAAATGAACAAATGAACAAATGAACAAATGAACAAATGAACAAATGAACAAATGAACAAATGAACAAATGAACAAATGAACAAATGACCAAATGAACGAATGAACAAATGAACAAATGAACGAATGAACGACTGAACTAATGAACGAATGAACGAATGAACAAATGAACGAATGAACGAATGAACAAATGAACGAATGAACGAATGAACAAATGAACGAATGAACGAATGAACAAATGAACAAATGAACAAATGAACAAATGAACAAATGAACAAATGAACAAATGAACAAACGAACAAACGAACAAACGAACAAACGAACAAACGAACAAACGAACAAATGAACAAACGAACAAATGAACAAACGAACAAACGAACAAATGAACAAACGAACAAACGAACAAACGAACAAATGAACAAATGAACAAATGAACAAATGAACAAATGAACAAATGAACAAATGAACAAATGAACAAATGAACAAATGAACAAATGAACAAACGAACAAACGAACAAACGAACAAACGAACAAACGAACAAACGAACAAACGAACAAACGAACAAACGAACAAACGAACAAACGAACAAACGAACAAACGAACAAATGAACAAATGAACAAATGAACAAATGAACAAATGAACAAATGTACAAATGAACAAATGAACAAATGAACAAATGAACAAATGAACAAATGAACAAATGAACAAATGAACAAATGAACAAATGAACAAATGAACAAATGAACAAATGTACAAATGAACAAATGAACAAATGAACAAATGAACAAATGAACAAATGAACAAATGAACAAATGAACAAATGAACAAATGATCAAATGAACAAATGAACAAATGAACAAATGAACAAATGAACACTTGAACAAATGAGCGAATAGGCAAATGAACGAATGAACAAATGAGCCAATAGACAATCGCGCAAATGAACAAATGAACAAATGAACAAATGAACAAATGAACAAATGAACAAATGAACAAATGAACAAATGAACAAATGAACAAATGAACAAATGAACAAATGAACAAATGAACAAATGAACAAATGAACAAATGAACAAATGAACAAATGAACAAATGAACAAATGAACAAATGAACAAATGAACAAATGAACAAATGAACAAATGAACAAATGAACAAATGAACAAATGAACAAATGAACAAATGAACAAATGAACAAATGAACAAATGAACAAATGAACAAATGAACAAATGAACAAATGAACAAATGAACAAATGAACAAATGAACAAATGAACAAATGAACAAATGAACAAATGAACAAATGAACAAATGAACAAATGAACAAATGAACAAACGAACAAACGAACAAACGAACAAACGAACAAACGAACAAACGAACAAACGAACAAATGAACAAATGAACAAATGAACAAATGAACAAATGAACAAATGAACAAATGAACAAATGAACAAATGAACAAATGAACAAATGAAAAAGTGAACAAATGAACAAATGAACAAATGAAAAGATGAACTAATGAACAAATGAACAAATGAACAAATGAACAAATGAACAAATGAACAAATGTACAAATGAACAAATGAACAAATGAACAAATGAACAAATGAACAAATGAACAAATGAACAAATGAACAAATGAACAAATGAACAAATGAACAAATGAACAAATGAACAAATGAACAAATGAACAAATGAACAAATGAACAAATGAACAAATGAACAAGTGAACAAATGAACAAATGAACAAATGAAAAAATGAACTAATGAACAAATGAACAAATGAACAAATGAACAAATGAACAAATGTACAAATGAACAAATGAATAAATGAAGAAATGAAGAAATGAAGAAATGAACAAATGAACAAACGAACAAATGAGCAAATGTACAAATGAACAAATGAACAAATGAAGAAATGAACAAATGAAGAAATGAACAAATGAACAAATGAACAAATGAACAAATGAACAAATGAACAAATGTACAGATGAACAAATGAAGAAATGAACAAATGAACAAATGAACAAATGAACAAATGAACAAATGAACAAATGAACAAATGAACAAATGAACAAATGAACAAATGAAAAAATGAACTAATGAACAAATGAACAAATGAACAAATGAACAAATGAACAAATGAACAAATGAACAAATGAACAAATGAACAAATGAACAAATGAACAAATGAACAAATGTACAAATGAACAAATGAACAAATGAACAAATGAAGAAATGAAGAAATGAACAAATGAAGAAATGAACAAATGAACAAATGAACAAATGTACAGATGAACAAATGAAGAAATGAACAAATGAACAAATGAACAAATGAACAAATGAACAAATGAACAAATGAACAAATGAACAAATGAACAAATGAACAAATGTACAAATGAACAAATGGACAAATGAACAAATGAACAAATGAACAAATGAACAAATGAACAAATGAACAAATGAACAAATGAACAAATGAACAAATGAACAAATGAACAAATGAACAAATGAACAAATGAACAAATGAACAAATGAACAAATGAACAAATGAACAAATGAACAAATGAACAAATGAACAAATGAACAAATGAACAAATGAACAAATGAACAAATGAATAAATGAACAAATGAACAAATGAACAAATGTACAAATGAACAAATGAACAAATGAACAAATGAACAAATGAACAAATGAACAAATGAACAAATGAACAAATGAACAAATGAACAAATGAACAAATGAACAAATGAACAAATGAACAAATGAACAAATGAACAAATGAACAAATGAACAAATGAACAAGTGAACAAATGAACAAATGAACAAATGAAAAAATGAACTAATGAACAAATGAACAAATGAACAAATGAACAAATGAACAAATGAACAAATGTACAAATGAACAAATGAACAAATGAAGAAATGAAGAAATGAAGAAATGAACAAATGAACAAACGAACAAATGAGCAAATGTACAAATGAACAAATGAACAAATGAAGAAATGAACAAATGAACAAATGAACAAATGAACAAATGAACAAATGAACAAATGAACAAATGAACAAATGAACAAATGAACAAATGAACAAATGTACAGATGAACAAATGAAGAAATGAACAAATGAACAAATGAACAAATGAACAAATGAACAAATGAACAAATGAACAAATGAACAAATGAACAAACGAAAAAACGAACAAACGAACAAACGAACAAATGAACAAATGAGCAAATGAACAAGTGAACAAATGAACAAATGAACAAATGAAAAAATGAACTAATGAACAAATGAACAAATGAACAAATGAACAAATGAACAAATGAACAAATGAACAAATGAACAAATGAACAAATGAACAAACGAACAAACGAACAAACGAACAAACGAACAAATGAACAAATGAACAAATGAACAAATGAACAAATGAACAAATGAACAAATGAACAAATGTACAAATGAACAAATGAACAAATGAACAAATGAACAAATGAACAAATGAACAAATGAACAAATGAACAAATGAACAAATGAACAAATGAACAAATGAACAAATGAACAAATGAACAAATGAACAAATGAACAAATGAACAAATGAACAAATGAACAAATGAACAAATGAACAAATGAACAAATGAACAAATGAACAAATGAACAAATGAACAAATGAACAAATGAACAAATGAACAAATGAACAAATGAACAAATGAACAAATGAACACTTGAACAAATGAGCGAATAGGCAAATGAACGAATGAACAAATGAGCCAATAGACAATCGCGCAAATGGACAAATGAACAAATGAACAAATGAACAAATGAACAAATGAACAAATGAACAAATGAACAAATGAACAAATGAACAAATGAACAAATGAACAAATGAACAAATGAACAAATGAACAAATGAACAAATGAACAAATGAACAAATGAACAAATGAACAAATGAACAAATGAACAAATGAACAAATGAACAAACGAACAAACGAACAAACGAACAAACGAACAAACGAACAAATGAACAAATGAACAAATGAACAAATGAACAAATGAACAAATGAACAAATGAACAAATGAACAAATGAACAAATGAACAAATGAACAAATGAACAAATGAACAAATGAACAAATGAACAAATGAACAAATGAACAAAAGAACAAATGAACAAATGAATAAATGAACAAATGAACAAATGAACAAATGAACAAATTTACAAATGAACAAATGAACAAATGAACAAATGAACAAATGAACAAATGAACAAATGAACAAATGAACAAATGAACAAATGAACAAATGAACAAATGTACAAATGAACAAATGAATAAATGAAGAAATGAAGAAATGAAGAAATGAACAAATGAACAAACGAACAAATGAGCAAATGTACAAATGAACAAATGAACAAATGAAGAAATGAACAAATGAAGAAATGAACAAATGAACAAATGAACAAATGAACAAATGAACAAATGAACAAATGGACAAATGAACAAATGAACAAATGAACAAATGAACAAATGAACAAACGAACAAACGAACAAACGAACAAACGAACAAACGAACAAACGAACAAACGAACAAACGAACAAATGAAGAAATGAACAAATGAACAAATGAACAAATGAACAAATGAACAAATGAACAAATGAACAAATGAACAAATGAACAAATGAACAAATGAACAAATGAAGAAATGAAGAAATGAAGAAATGAAGAAATGAACAAATGAACAAATGAACAAATGAACAAATGAACAAATGAACAAATGAACAAATGAACAAATGAACAAATGAACAAATGAACAAATGAACAAATGAACAAATGAACAAATGAACAAATGAACAAATGAACAAATGAACAAATGAACAAATGAACAAATGAACAAATGAACAAATGAACAAATGAACAAATGAACAAATGAACAAATGAACAAATGAACAAACGAACAAATGAACAAACGAACAAACGAACAAACGAACAAACGAACAAACGAACAAACGAACAAACGAACAAACGAACAAATGAACAAATGAACAAATGAACAAATGAACAAATGAACAAATGAACAAATGAACAAATGAACAAATGAACAAATGAACAAATGAACAAATGAACAAATGAACAAATGAACAAACGAACAAACGAACAAACGAACAAACGAACAAACGAACAAACGAACAAACGAACAAACGAACAAACGAACAAACGAACAAACGAACAAACGAACAAACGAACAAACGAACAAACGAACAAACGAACAAACGAACAAATGAACAAATGAACAAATGAACAAATGAACAAATGTACAAATGAACAAATGAACAAATGAACAAATGAACAAATGAACAAATGAACAAATGAACAAATGAACAAATGAACAAATGAACAAATGAACAAATGAACAAATGAACAAATGAACAAATGAACAAATGAACAAATGAACAAATGAACAAATGAACAAATGAACAAATGAACAAATGAACAAATGAACAAATGAACAAATGAACAAATGAACAAATGAACAAATGATCAAATGAACAAATGAACAAATGAACAAATGAACAAATGAACAAATGAGCGAATAGGCAAATGAACGAATGAACAAATGAGCCAATAGACAATCGCGCAAATGGACAAATGAACAAATGAACAAATGAACAAATGAACAAATGAACAAATGAACAAATGAACAAATGAACAAATGAACAAATGAACAAATGAACAAATGAACAAATGAACAAATGAACAAATGAACAAATGAACAAATGAACAAATGAACAAATGAACAAATGAACAAATGAACAAATGAACAAATGAACAAATGAACAAATGAACAAATGAACAAATGAACAAATGAACAAATGAACAAATGAACAAATGAACAAATGAACAAATGAACAAATGAACAAATGAACAAATGAACAAGTGAACAAATGAACAAATGAACAAATGAAAAAATGAACTAATGAACAAATGAACAAATGAACAAATGAACAAATGAACAAATGAACAAATGTACAAATGAACAAATGAACAAATGAAGAAATGAAGAAATGAAGAAATGAACAAATGAACAAACGAACAAATGAGCAAATGTACAAACGAACAAATGAAGAAATGAACAAATGAACAAATGAACAAATGAACAAATGAACAAATGAACAAATGAACAAATGAACAAATGAAGAAATGAAGAAATGAACAAATGATCAAATGAACAAATGAACAAATGAACAAATGAACAAATGAACAAATGAGCGAATTAACAAATGAACAAATGAACAAATGAACAAATGAACAAATGAACAAATGAACAAATGAACAAATGAACAAATGACCAAATGAACAAATGAACAAATGAACAAATGAACAAATGAACAAATGAACAAATGAACAAATGAACAAATGAACAAATGAACAAATGAACAAATGATCAAATGAACAAATGAACAAATGAACAAATGAACAAATGAACAAATGAGCGAATAGGCAAATGAACGAATGAACAAATGAGCCAATAGACAATCGCGCAAATGGACAAATGAACAAATGAACAAATGAACAAATGAACAAATGAACAAATGAACAAATGAACAAATGAACAAATGAACAAATGAACAAATGAACAAATGAACAAATGAACAAATGAACAAATGAACAAATGAACAAGTGAACAAATGAACAAATGAACAAATGAAAAAATGAACTAATGAACAAATGAACAAATGAACAAATGAACAAATGAACAAATGAACAAATGAACAAATGAACAAATGAACAAATGAACAAATGAACAAATGAACAAATGAACAAATGAACAAGTGAACAAATGAACAAATGAACAAATGAACAAATGAACAAATGAACAAATGAACAAATGAACAAATGAACAAATGAACAAACGAACAAACGAACAAACGAACAAATGAACAAATGAACAAATGAACAAATGAACAAATGAACAAATGAACAAATGTACAAATGAACAAATGAACAAATGAACAAATGAACAAATGAACAAATGAACAAATGAACAAATGAACAAATGAACAAATGAACAAATGAACAAATGAACAAATGAACAAATGAACAAATGAACAAATGAACAAATGAACAAATGAACAAATGAACAAATGAACAAATGAACAAATGAACAAATGAACAAATGAACAAATGAACAAATGAACAAATGAACAAATGAACAAATGAACAAATGATCAAATGAACAAATGAACAAATGAACAAATGAACAAATGAACAAATGAGCGAATAGGCAAATGAACGAATGAACAAATGAGCCAATAGACAATCGCGCAAATGGACAAATGAACAAATGAACAAATGAACAAATGAACAAATGAACAAATGAACAAATGAACAAATGAACAAATGAACAAATGAACAAATGAACAAATGAACAAATGAACAAATGAACAAATGAACAAATGAACAAATGAACAAATGAACAAATGAACAAATGAACAAATGAACAAATGAACAAATGAACAAATGAACAAATGAACAAATGAACAAATGAACAAATGAACAAATGAACAAATGAACAAATGAACAAATGAACAAATGAACAAATGAACAAATGAACAAATGAACAAATGAACAAATGAACAAATGAACAAATGAACAAATCAACAAATGAACAAATGAACAAATGAACAAATGAACAAATGAACAAATGAACAAATGAACAAATGAACAAATGAACAAATGAACAAGTGAACAAATGAACAAATGAACAAATGAAAAAATGAACTAATGAACAAATGAACAAATGAACAAATCAACAAATGAACAAATGAACAAATGAACAAATGAACAAATGAACAAATGAACAAATGAACAAATGAACAAATGAACAAATGAACAAGTGAACAAATGAACAAATGAACAAATGAAAAAATGAACTAATGAACAAATGAACAAATGAACAAATGAACAAATGAACAAATGAACTAATGAACAAATGTACAAATGAACAAATGAACAAATGAAGAAATGAAGAAATGAAGAAATGAACAAATGAACAAACGAACAAATGAGCAAATGTACAAACGAACAAATGAAGAAATGAACAAATGAACAAATGAACAAATGAACAAATGAACAAATGAACAAATGAACAAATGAACAAATGAACAAATGAAGAAATGAAGAAATGAACAAATGATCAAATGAACAAATGAACAAATGAACAAATGAACAAATGAACAAATGAGCGAATTAACAAATGAACAAATGAACAAATGAACAAATGAACAAATGAACAAATGAACAAATGAACAAATGAACAAATGACCAAATGAACAAATGAACAAATGAACAAATGAACAAATGAACAAATGAACAAATGAACAAATGAACAAATGAACAAATGAACAAATGAACAAATGAACAAATGAACAAATGATCAAATGAACAAATGAACAAATGAACAAATGAACAAATGAACAAATGAGCGAATAGGCAAATGAACGAATGAACAAATGAGCCAATAGACAATCGCGCAAATGGACAAATGAACAAATGAACAAATGAACAAATGAACAAATGAACAAATGAACAAATGAACAAATGAACAAATGAACAAATGAACAAATGAACAAATGAACAAATGAACAAATGAACAAATGAACAAATGAACAAATGAACAAATGAACAAATGAACAAGTGAACAAATGAACAAATGAACAAATGAAAAAATGAACTAATGAACAAATGAACAAATGAACAAATGAACAAATGAACAAATGTACAAATGAACAAATGAATAAATGAAGAAATGAAGAAATGAAGAAATGAACAAATGAACAAACGAACAAATGAGCAAATGTACAAATGAACAAATGAACAAATGAAGAAATGAACAAATGAAGAAATGAACAAATGAACAAATGAACAAATGAACAAATGAACAAATGAACAAATGTACAGATGAACAAATGAAGAAATGAACAAATGAACAAATGAACAAATGAACAAATGAACAAATGAACAAATGAACAAATGAACAAATGAACAAATGAACAAATGAACAAATGTACAAATGAACAAATGGACAAATGAACAAATGAACAAATGAACAAATGAACAAATGAACAAATGAACAAATGAACAAATGAACAAATGAACAAATGAACAAATGAACAAATGAACAAATGAACAAATGAACAAATGAACAAGTGAACAAATGAACAAATGAACAAATGAAAAAATGAACTAATGAACAAATGAACAAATGAACAAATGAACAAATGAACAAATGAACAAATGAACAAATGTACAAATGAACAAATGAACAAATGAAGAAATGAAGAAATGAAGAAATGAACAAATGAACAAACGAACAAATGAGCAAATGTACAAACGAACAAATGAAGAAATGAACAAATGAACAAATGAACAAATGAACAAATGAACAAATGAACAAATGAACAAATGAACAAATGAACAAATGAAGAAATGAAGAAATGAACAAATGATCAAATGAACAAATGAACAAATGAACAAATGAACAAATGAACAAATGAACAAATGAACAAATGAACAAATGAACAAATGTACAAATGAACAAATGAACAAATGAAGAAATGAAGAAATGAAGAAATGAACAAATGAACAAACGAACAAATGAGCAAATGTACAAACGAACAAATGAAGAAATGAACAAATGAACAAATGAACAAATGAACAAATGAACAAATGAACAAATGAACAAATGAACAAATGAACAAATGAACAAATGAACAAATGAAGAAATGAAGAAATGAACAAATGATCAAATGAACAAATGAACAAATGAACAAATGAACAAATGAACAAATGAACAAATGAGCGAATTAACAAATGAACAAATGAACAAATGAACAAATGAACAAATGAACAAATGAACAAATGAACAAATGACCAAATGAACAAATGTACAAATGAACAAATGAACAAATGAACAAATGAACAAATGAACAAATGAACAAATGAACAAATGAACAAATGAACAAATGAACAAATGATCAAATGAACAAATGAACAAATGAACAAATGAACAAATGAACAAATGAGCGAATAGGCAAATGAACGAATGAACAAATGAGCCAATAGACAATCGCGCAAATGGACAAATGAACAAATGAACAAATGAACAAATGAACAAATGAACAAATGAACAAATGAACAAATGAACAAATGAACAAATGAACAAATGAACAAATGAACAAATGAACAAATGAACAAGTGAACAAATGAACAAATGAACAAATGAAAAAATGAACTAATGAACAAATGAACAAATGAACAAATGAACAAATGAACAAATGTACAAATGAACAAATGAATAAATGAAGAAATGAAGAAATGAAGAAATGAACAAATGAACAAACGAACAAATGAGCAAATGTACAAATGAACAAATGAACAAATGAAGAAATGAACAAATGAAGAAATGAACAAATGAACAAATGAACAAATGAACAAATGAACAAATGAACAAATGAACAAATGTACAGATGAACAAATGAAGAAATGAACAAATGAACAAATGAACAAATGAACAAATGAACAAATGAACAAATGAACAAATGAACAAATGAACAAATGAACAAATGAACAAATGAACAAATGAACAAATGTACAAATGAACAAATGGACAAATGAACAAATGAACAAATGAACAAATGAACAAATGAACAAATGAACAAATGAACAAATGAACAAATGAACAAATGAACAAATGAACAAACGAAAAAACGAACAAACGAACAAACGAACAAATGAACAAATGAGCAAATGAACAAGTGAACAAATGAACAAATGAACAAATGAAAAAATGTACAAATGAACAAATGAACAAATGAAGAAATGAAGAAATGAAGAAATGAACAAATGAAGAAATGAACAAATGAACAATTGAACAAATGAGCGAATAGGCAAATGAACGAATGAACAAATGAGCCAATAGACAATCGCGCAAATGGACAAATGAACAAATGGACAAATGAACAAATGAACAAATGAACAAATGAACAAATGAACAAATGAACAAATGAACAAATGAACAAATGAACAAATGAACAAATGAACAAATGAACAAATGAACAAATGAACAAATGAACAAATGAACAAATGAACAAATGAACAAATGAACAAATGAACAAACGAACAAACGAACAAACGAACAAACGAACAAACGAACAAACGAACAAACGAACAAACGAACAAACGAACAAACGAACAAACGAACAAACGAACAAACGAACAAACGAACAAACGAACAAACGAACAAACGAACAAACGAACAAATGAACAAATGAACAAATGAACAAATGTACAAATGAACAAATGAACAAATGAACAAATGAACAAATGAACAAATGAACAAATGAACAAATGAACAAATGAACAAATGAACAAATGAACAAATGAACAAATGAACAAATGAACAAATGTACAAATGAACAAATGAACAAATGAACAAATGAACAAATGAACAAATGATCAAATGAACAAATGAACAAATGAACAAATGAACAAATGAACAAATGAACAAATGATCAAATGAACAAATGAACAATTGAACAAATGAACAAATGAACACTTGAACAAATGAGCGAATAGGCAAATGAACGAATGAACAAATGAGCCAATAGACAATCGCGCAAATGGACAAATGAACAAATGAACAAATGAACAAATGAACAAATGAACAAATGAACAAATGAACAAATGAACAAATGAACAAATGAACAAATGAACAAATGAACAAATGAACAAATGAACAAATGAACAAATGAACAAATGAACAAATGAACAAATGAACAAATGAACAAATAAAAAATGAACAAATGTACAAATGAACAAATGAACAAATGAACAAATGAACAAATGAACAAATGAACAAATGAACAAATGAACAAATGAACAAATGAACAAATGAACAAATGAACAAATGAACAAATGATCAAATGAACAAATGAACAAATGAACAAATGAACAAATGAACAAATGAACAAATGAACAAATGAACAAACGAACAAACGAACAAACGAACAAACGAACAAACGAACAAACGAACAAACGAACAAACGAACAAATGAACAAATGAACAAATGAACAAATGAACAAATGGACAAATGAACAAATGAACAAATGAACAAATGAACAAATGAACAAATGAACAAATGAACAAATGAACAAATGAACAAATGAACAAATGAACAAATGAACAAATGAACAAATGAACAAATGAACAAATGAACAAATGAACAAATGAACAAATGAACAAATGAACAAACGAACAAACGAACAAATGAACAAATGAACAAATGAACAAATGGACAAATGAACAAATGAACAAATGAACAAATGAACAAATGAACAAATGAACAAATGAACAAATGAACAAATGAACAAACGAACAAACGAACAAACGAACAAACGAACAAACGAACAAACGAACAAACGAACAAACGAACAAACGAACAAACGAACAAATGAACAAATGAACAAACGAACAAACGAACAAATGAACAAATGAACAAATGAACAAATGAACAAATGTACAAATGAACAAATGAACAAATGAACAAATGAACAAATGAACAAATGAACAAATGAACAAATGAACAAATGAACAAATGAACAAATGAACAAATGAACAAATGTACAAATGAACAAATGATCAAATGAACAAATGAACAAATGAACAAATGAACAAATGAACAAATGAACAAATGATCAAATGAACAAATGAACAAATGAACAAATGAACAAATGAACACTTGAACAAATGAGAGAATAGGCAAATGAACGAATGAACAAATGAGCCAATAGACAATCGCGCAAATGGACAAATGAACAAATGAACAAATGAACAAATGAAAAAATGAACAAATGAACAAATGAACAAATGAACAAATGAACAAATGAACAAGTGAACAAATGAACAAATGAACAAATGAACAAATGAACAAATGAACAAATGAACAAATGAACAAACGAACAAACGAACAAACGAACAAACGAACAAACGAACAAACGAACAAACGAACAAACGAACAAATGAACAAATGAACAAATGGACAAATGGACAAATGAACAAATGAACAAATGAACAAATGAACAAATGAACAAATGAACAAACGAACAAACGAACAAACGAACAAACGAACAAACGAACAAACGAACAAACGAACAAACGAACAAATGAACAAATGAACAAATGAACAAATGAACAAATGAACAAATGAGCGAATAGGCAAATGAACGAATGAACAAATGAGCCAATAGACAATCGCGCAAATGGACAAATGAACAAATGAACAAATGAACAAATGAACAAATGAACAAATGAACAAATGAACAAATGAACAAATGAACAAATGAACAAATGAACAAATGAACAAATGAACAAATGAACAAGTGAACAAATGAACAAATGAACAAATGAAAAAATGAACTAATGAACAAATGAACAAATGAACAAATGAACAAATGAACAAATGAACAAATGTACAAATGAACAAATGAACAAATGAACAAATGAACAAATGAACAAATGAACAAATGAACAAATGAACAAATGAACAAATGAACAAATGAACAAATGAACAAATGAACAAATGAACAAATGAACAAATGAACAAATGAACAAATGAACAAACGAACAAACGAACAAATGAACAAACGAACAAACGAACAAATGAACAAATGGACAAATGAACAAATGAACAAATGAACAAATGAACAAATGAACAAATGAACAAAGGAACAAACGAACAAACGAACAAACGAACAAACGAACAAACGAACAAACGAACAAACGAACAAACGAACAAACGAACAAACGAACAAACGAACAAACGAACAAACGAACAAACGAACAAACGAACAAACGAACAAACGAACAAACGAACAAATGAACAAATGAACAAATGAACAAATGAACAAATGAACAAATGTACAAATGAACAAATGAACAAATGAACAAATGAACAAATGAACAAATGAACAAATGAACAAATGAACAAATGAACAAATGAACAAATGAACAAATGTACAAATGAACAAATGAACAAATGAACAAATGAACAAATGAACAAATGATCAAATGAACAAATGAACAAATGAACAAATGAACAAATGAACAAATGAACAAATGAACGAATGAACGAATGAACAAATGTACAAATGAACAAATGAACAAATGAACAAATGAACAAATGAACAAATGAACAAATGTACAAATGAACAAATGAACAAATGAACAAATGAACAAATGAACAAATGAACAAATGAACAAATGAACAAATGAACAAATGAACAAATGAACAAATGAACAAATGAACAAATGAACAAATGAACAAATGAACAAATGAACAAATGAACAAATGAACAAATGAACAAATGAACAAATGAACAAATGAACAAATGAACAAATGAACAAATGAACAAATGAACAAATGAACAAATGAACAAATGAACAAATGAACAAATGAACAAATGAACAAATGAACAAATGAACAAATGAACAAATGAACAAATGAACAAATGAACTAATGAACAAATGAACAAATGAACAAATGAACAAATGAACAAATGAACGAATGAACGAATGAACTAATGAACGAATGAACGAATGAACAAATGAACGAATGAACAAATGAACAAATGAACGAATGAACGAATGAACAAATGAACGAATGAACGAATGAACAAATGAACAAACGAACAAATGAACAAACGAACAAACGAACAAACGAACAAACGAACAAACGAACAAACGAACAAATGAACAAATGAACAAATGAACAAATGAACAAATGGACAAATGAACAAATGAACAAATGAACAAATGAACAAATGAACAAATGAACAAATGAACAAATGAACAAATGAACAAATGAACAAATGAACAAATGAACAAATGAACAAATGAACAAATGAACAAATGAACAAATGAACAAATGAACAAATGAACAAATGAACAAATGAACAAATGAACAAATGAACAAATGAACAAACGAACAAACGAACAAATGAACAAACGAACAAACGAACAAACGAACAAATGAACAAATGAACAAATGGACAAATGAACAAATGAACAAATGAACAAATGAACAAATGAACAAATGAACAAATGAACAAATGAACAAATGAACAAACGAACAAACGAACAAACGAACAAACGAACAAACGAACAAACGAACAAACGAACAAACGAACAAACGAACAAACGAACAAACGAACAAACGAACAAACGAACAAACGAACAAACGAACAAACGAACAAATGAACAAATGAACAAATGAACAAATGAACAAATGAACAAATGAACAAATGAACAAATGTACAAATGAACAAATGAACAAATGAACAAATGAACAAATGAACAAATGAACAAATGAACAAATGAACAAATGAACAAATGGACAAATGAACAAATGAACAAATGTACAAATGAACAAATGAACAAATGAACAGATGAACAAATGAACAAATGAACAAATGAACAAATGAACAAATGAACAAATGAACAAATGAACAAATGTACAAATGATCAAATGAACAAATGAACAAATGAACAAATGAACAAATGAACAAATGAACAAATGAACACTTGAACAAATGAGCGAATAGGCAAATGAACGAATGAACAAATGAGCCAATAGACAATCGCGCAAATGGACAAATGAACAAATGAACAAATGAACAAATGAACAAATGAACAACTGAACAAATGAACAAATGAACAAATGAACAAATGAACAAATGAACAAATGAACAAATGAACAAATGAACAAATGAACAAATGAACAAATGAACAAATGAACAAATGAACAAATGAACAAATGAACAAATGAACAAATGAACAAATGAACAAATGAACAAATGAACAAATGAACAAATGAACAAATGAACAAATGAACAAATGAACAAATGAACAAATGAACAAATGAACAAATGAACAAATGAACAAATGAACAAATGAACAAATGAACAAATGAACAAATGAACAAATGAACAAATGAACAAATGAACAAATGAACAAATGAACAAATGAACGAATGAACAAATGAACAAATGAACAAATGAACAAATGAACAAATGAACAAATGAACAAATGAACAAATGAACAAATGAACAAATGAACAAAGGAACAAACGAACAAACGAACAAACGAACAAACGAACAAACGAACAAACGAACAAACGAACAAACGAACAAACGAACAAACGAACAAACGAACAAACGAACAAACGAACAAACGAACAAACGAACAAACGAACAAACGAACAAACGAACAAATGAACAAATGAACAAATGAACAAATGAACAAATGAACAAATGAACAAATGAACAAATGAACAAATGAACAAATGAACAAATGAACAAATGAACAAATGAACAAATGAACAAATGAACAAATGAACAAATGAACAAATGAACAAATGAACAAATGAACAAATGAACGAATGAACGAATGAACAAATGTACAAATGAACAAATGAACAAATGAACAAATGAACAAATGAACAAATGAACAAATGAACAAATGTACAAATGAACAAATGAACAAATGAACAAATGAACAAATGAACAAATGAACAAATGAACAAATGAACAAATGAACAAATGAACAAATGAACAAATGAACAAATGAACAAATGAACAAATGAACAAATGAACAAATGAACAAATGAACAAATGAACAAATGAACAAATGAACAAATGAACAAATGAACAAATGAACAAATGAACAAATGAACAAATGAACAAATGAACAAATGAACAAATGAACAAATGAACAAATGATCAAATGAACAAATGAACAAATGAACAAATGAACAAATGAACAAATGAGCGAATAGGCAAATGAACGAATGAACAAATGAGCCAATAGACAATCGCGCAAATGGACAAATGAACAAATGAACAAATGAACAAATGAACAAATGAACGAATGAACGAATGAACGAATGAACTAATGAACGAATGAACAAATGAACAAATGAACGAATGAACGAATGAACGAATGAACGAATGAACGAATGAACAAATGCACAAATGAACAATTGAACAAATGAACAAATGAACAAATGAACAAATGAACAATTGAACAAATGAACAAATGAACAAATGAACAAATGAACAAATGAACAAATGAACAAAGGAACAAATGAACAAACGAACAAACGAACAAACGAACAAACGAACAAACGAACAAACGAACAAACGAACAAACGAACAAACGAACAAACGAACAAACGAACAAACGAACAAACGAACAAATGAACAAATGAACAAATGAACAAATGAACAAATGAACAAATGAACAAATGAACAAATGAACAAATGAACAAATGAACAAATGAACAAATGAACAAATGAACAAATGAACAAATGAACAAATGAACAAATGAACAAATGAACAAATGAACAAATGAACAAATGAACAAATGAACAAATGTACAAATGAACAAATGAACAAATGAAGAAATGAACAAATGAACAAATGAACAAATGAACAAATGAACAAATGAACAAATGAACAAATGAACAAATGAACAAATGAACAAATGAACAAATGAACAAATGAACAAATGAACAAATGAACAAATGAACAAATGAACAAATGAACAAATGATCAAATGAACAAATGAACAAATGAACAAATGAACAAATGAACAAATGAGCGAATAGGCAAATGAACGAATGAACAAATGAGCCAATAGACAATCGCGCAAATGGACAAATGAACAAATGAACAAATGAACAAATGAACAAATGAACAAATGAACAAATGAACAAATGAACAAATGAACAAATGAACGAATGAACAAATGAACAAATGAACGAATGAACGAATGAACGAATGAACGAATGAACGAATGAACAAATGAACAAATGAACAATTGAACAAATGAACAAATGAACAAATGAACAAATGAACAAATGAACAAATGAACAAATGAACAAATGAACAAATGAACAAATGAACAAATGAACAAAGGAACAAATGAACAAACGAACAAACGAACAAACGAACAAACGAACAAACGAACAAACGAACAAACGAACAAACGAACAAACGAACAAACGAACAAACGAACAAACGAACAAACGAACAAACGAACAAATGAACAAATGAACAAATGAACAAATGAACAAATGAACAAATGAACAAATGAACAAATGAACAAATGAACAAATGAACAAATGAACAAATGAACAAATGAACAAATGAACAAATGAACAAATGAACAAATGAACAAATGTACAAATGAACAAATGAACAAATGAAGAAATGAACAAATGAACAAATGAACAAATGAACAAATGAACAAATGAACAAATGAACAAATGAACAAATGAACAAATGAACAAATGAACAAATGAACAAATGAACAAATGAACAAATGAACAAATGAACAAATGAACAAATGAACAAATGAACAAATGAACAAATGAACAAATGAACAAATGAACAAATGAGCGAATAGGCAAATGAACGAATGAACAAATGAGCCAATAGACAATCGCGCAAATGGACAAATGAACAAATGAACAAATGAACAAATGAACAAATGAACGAATGAACGAATGAACGAATGAACTAATGAACGAATGAACGAATGAACGAATGAACGAATGAACGAATGAACGAATGAACGAATGAACGAATGAACGAATGAACGAATGAACGAATGAACAAATGAACAAATGAACAAATGAACAAATGAACAAATGAACAAATGAACAAATGAACAAATGAACAAATGAACAAATGAACAAAGGAACAAACGAACAAACGAACAAACGAACAAACGAACAAACGAACAAACGAACAAACGAACAAACGAACAAACGAACAAACGAACAAACGAACAAACGAACAAACGAACAAACGAACAAACGAACAAACGAACAAACGAACAAACGAACAAACGAACAAACGAACAAACGAACAAACGAACAAACGAACAAACGAACAAACGAACAAATGAACAAATGAACAAATGAACAAATGAACAAATGAACAAATGAACAAATGAACAAATGAACAAATGAACAAATGAACAAATGAACAAATGAACAAATGAACAAATGAACAAATGTACAAATGAACAAATGAACAAATGAAGAAATGAACAAATGAACAAATGAACAAATGAACAAATGAACAAATGAACAAATGAACAAATGAACAAATGAACAAATGAACAAATGAACAAATGAACAAATGAACAAATGAACAAATGAACAAATGAACAAATGAACAAATGAACAAATGATCAAATGAACAAATGAACAAATGAACAAATGAACAAATGAACAAATGAGCGAATAGGCAAATGAACGAATGAACAAATGAGCCAATAGACAATCGCGCAAATGGACAAATGAACAAATGAACAAATGAACAAATGAACAAATGAACAAATGAACAAATGAACAAATGAACAAATGAACAAATGAACAAATGAACAAATGAACAAATGAACAAATGAACAAATGAACAAATGAACAAATGAACAAATGAACAAATGAACAAATGAACAAATGAACAAATGAAAAAGTGAACAAATGAACAAATGAACAAATGAAAAGATGAACTAATGAACAAATGAACAAATGAACAAATGAACAAATGAACAAATGAACAAATGTACAAATGAACAAATGAACAAATGAAGAAATGAAGAAATGAAGAAATGAACAAATGAACAAATGAACAAATGAACAAATGAACAAATGAGCGAATAGGCAAATGAACGAATGAACAAATGAGCCAATAGACAATCGCGCAAATGGACAAATGAACAAATGAACAAATGAACAAATGAACAAATGAACAAATGAACAAATGAACAAATGAACAAATGAACAAATGAACAAATGAACAAATGAACAAATGAACAAATGAACAAATGAACAAATGAACAAATGAACAAATGAACAAATGAACAAATGAACGAATGAACAAATGAGCCAATAGACAATCGCGCAAATGGACAAATGAACAAATGAACAAATGAACAAATGAACAAATGAACAAATGAACAAATGAACAAATGAACAAATGAACAAATGAACAAATGAACAAATGAACAAATGAACAAATGAACAAATGAACAAATGAACAAATGAACAAATGAACAAATGAACAAATGAACAAATGAACAAATGAACAAATGAACAAATAAACAAATGAACAAATGAACAAATGAACAAATGAACAAATGAACAAATGAACAAATGAACAAATGATCAAATGAACAAATGAACAAATGAACAAATGAACAAATGAACAAATGAACAAATGAACAAATGAACAAATGAACAAATGAACAAATGAACAAATGAACAAATGAACAAATGAACAAATGAACAAATGAACAAATGAACAAATGAACAAATGAACAAATGAACAAATGAACAAATGAACAAAGGAACAAACGAACAAATGAAAAAACGAACAAATGAACAAATGAACAAATGGACAAATGAACAAATGGACAAATGAACAAATGGACAAATGAACAAATGAACAAATGAACAAATGAACAAATGAACAAATGAACAAACGAACAAACGAACAAACGAACAAACGAACAAATGTACAAATGAACAAATGAACAAATGAAGAAATGAAGAAATGAAGAAATGAAGAAATGAACAAATGAACAAATGAACAAATGAACAAATGAACAAATGAACAAATGAACAAATGAACAAATGAACAAATGAACAAATGAACAAATGAACAAATGAACAAATGAACAAATGAACAAATGAACAAATGAACAAATGAACAAATGAACAAATGAACAAATGAACAAATGAACAAATGAACAAATGAACAAATGAACAAATGAACAAATGAACAAATGAACAAATGAACAAATGAACAAATGAACAAATGAACAAATGAACAAATGAACAAATGAACAAATGAACAAATGAACAAATGAACAAATGAACAAATGAACAAATGAACAAATGAACAAATGAACAAATGAACAAATGAAGAAATGAAGAAATGAAGAAATGAACAAATGAACAAATGAACAAATGAACAAATGAACAAATGAAAAAATGAACGAATGAACGAATGAACAAATGAACAAATGAACAAATGAACGAATGAACAAATGAACGAATGAACAAATGAACAAATGAACAAATGAACAAATGAACAAGTGGACAAATGAACAAATGAACAAATGTACAAATGAACAAATGAACAAATGAACAAATGAACAAATGAACAAATGAACAAATGAACAAATGAACAAATGAACAAATGAACAAATGAACAAATGAACAAATGAACAAATGAACAAATGAACAAATGAACAAATGAACAAATGAACAAATGAACAAATGAACAAATGAACAAATGAACAAATGAACAAATGAACAAATGAACTAATGAACAAATGATCAAATGAACAAATGAACAAATGAACAAATGAACAAATGAACACTTGAACAAATGAGCGAATGAACAAATGAACAATTGAACAAATGAACAAATGAACAAATGAACAAATGAACAAATGAACAAATGAACAAATGAACAAATGAACAAATGAACAAATGAACAAATGAACAAATGAACAAATGAACAAATGAACAAATGAACAAATGAACGAATGAACGAATGAACTAATGAACGAATGAACGAATGAACAAATGAACAAATGAACAAATGAACAAATGAACGAATGAACGAATGAACAAATGAACAAATGAACAAGTGAACAAATGAACAAATGAACAAATGAACAAATGAACAAATGAACAAATGAACAAATGAACAAACGAACAAACGAACAAACGAACAAACGAACAAACGAACAAACGAACAAATGAACAAATGAACAAATGAACAAATGAACAAATGGACAAATGAACAAATGAACAAATGAACAAATGAACAAATGAACAAATGAACAAATGAACAAATGAACAAATGAACAAATGAACAAATGAACAAATGAACAAATGAACAAATGAACAAATGAACAAATGAACAAATGAACAAATGAACAAATGTACAAATGAACAAATGAACAAATGAACAAATGAACAAATGAACAAATGAACAAATGAACAAATGAACAAATGAACAAATGAACAAATGTACAAATGAACAAATGAACAAATGAACAAATGAACAAATGAACAAATGAACAATTGAACAAATGAACAAATGAACAAATGAACAAATGAACTAATGAACAAATGATCAAATGAACAAATGAACAAATGAACAAATGAACAAATGAACACTTGAACAAATGAGCGAATGAACAAATGAACAATTGAACAAATGAACAAATGAACAAATGAACAAATGAACAAATGAACAAATGAACAAATGAACAAATGAACAAATGAACAAATGAACAAATGAACAAATGAACAAATGAACAAATGAACAAATGAACACTTGAACAAATGAGCGAATAGGCAAATGAACGAATGAACAAATGAGCCAATAGACAATCGCGCAAATGGACAAATGAACAAATGAACAAATGAACAAATGAACAAATGAACAAATGAACAAATGAACAAATGAACAAATGAACAAATGAACAAATGAACAAATGAACAAATGAACAAATGAACAAATGAACAAATGAACAAATGAACAAATGAACAAATGAACAAATGAACAAATGAACAAATGAACAAATGAACAAATGAACAAATGAACAAATGAACAAATGAACAAATGAACAAATGAACAAATGAACAAATGAACAAATGAACAAATGAACAAATGAACAAATGAACAAATGAACAAATGAACAAATGAACAAATGAACAAATGAACAAATGAACAAATGAACAAATGAACAAATGAACAAATGAACAAATGAACAAATGAACAAATGAACAAATGAACAAATGAACAAATGAACAAATGAACAAATGAACAAATGAACAAATGAACAAATGAACAAATGAACAAATGAACAAATGAACAAATGAACAAATGAACAAATGAACAAATGAACAAATGAACAAATGAACAAATGAACAAATGAACAAATGAACAAATGAACAAATGAACAAATGAACAAATGAACAAATGAACAAATGAACAAATGAACAAATGAACAAATGAACAAATGAACAAATGAACAAATGAACAAATGAACAAATGAACAAATGAACAAATGAACAAATGAACAAATGAACAAATGAACAAATGAACAAATGAACAAATGAACGAATGAACGAATGAACGAATGAACTAATGAACGAATGAACAAATGAACAAATGAACGAATGAACGAATGAACGAATGAACGAATGAACGAATGAACGAATGAACAAATGAACAATTGAACAAATGAACAAATGA
This sequence comes from Megalopta genalis, assembly GCF_051020955.1. Taxonomy (NCBI): domain Eukaryota; kingdom Metazoa; phylum Arthropoda; class Insecta; order Hymenoptera; family Halictidae; genus Megalopta; species Megalopta genalis. The sequence continues at coordinate 4,760,482 of NC_135022.1, forward strand.
ACAAATGAACAAATGAACAAATGAACAAATGAACAAATGAACAAATGAACAAATGAACGAATGAACGAATGAACGAATGAACTAATGAACAAATGAACAAATGAGCGAATAGGCAAATGAACGAATGAACAAATGAGCCAATAGACAATCGCGCAAATGGACAAATGAACAAATGAACAAATGAACAAATGAACAAATGAACAAATTAACAAATGAACAAATGAACAAATGAACAAATGAACAAATGAACAAATGAACAAATGAACAAATGAACAAATGAACAAATGAACAAATGAACAAATGAACAAATGAACAAATGAACAAATGAACAAGTGAACAAATGAACAAATGAACAAATGAAAAAATGAACTAATGAACAAATGAACAAATGAACAAATGAACAAATGAACAAATGAACAAATGAACAAATGTACAAATGAACAAATGAACAAATGAAGAAATGAAGAAATGAAGAAATGAACAAATGAACAAACGAACAAATGAGCAAATGTACAAACGAACAAATGAAGAAATGAACAAATGAACAAATGAACAAATGAACAAATGAACAAATGAACAAATGAACAAATGAACAAATGAAGAAATGAAGAAATGAACCAATGAACAAATGAACAAATGAACAAATGAACAAATGAACAAATGAACAAATGAACAAATGAACAAATGAACAAATGAACAAATGAACAAATGAACAAATGAACAAATGAACAAATGAACAAATGAACAAATGAACAAATGAACAAATGAACAAATGAACAAATGAACAAATGAACAAATGAACAAATGAACAAATGAACAAATGAACAAATGAACAAATGAACAAATGAACAAATGAACAAATGAACAAATGAACAAATGAACAAATGAACAAATGAACAAATGATCAAATGAACAAATGAACAAATGAACAAATGAGCGAATAGGCAAATGAACGAATGAACAAATGAGCCAATAGACAATCGCGCAAATGGACAAATGAACAAACGAACAAATGAACAAATGAACAAATGAACAAATGAACAAATGAACAAATGAACAAATGAACAAATGAACAAATGAACAAATGAACAAATGAACAAATGAACAAATGAACAAATGAACAAATGAACAAATGAACAAATGAACAAATGAACAAATGAACAAATGAACAAATGAACAAATGAACAAGTGAACAAATGAACAAATGAACAAATGAAAAAATGAACTAATGAACAAATGAACAAATGAACAAATGAACAAATGAACAAATGTACAAATGAACAAATGAATAAATGAAGAAATGAAGAAATGAAGAAATGAACAAATGAACAAACGAACAAATGAGCAAATGTACAAATGAACAAATGAACAAATGAAGAAATGAACAAATGAAGAAATGAACAAATGAACAAATGAACAAATGAACAAATGAACAAATGAACAAATGTACAGATGAAGAAATGAACAAATGAACAAATGAACAAATGAACAAATGAACAAATGAACAAATGAACAAATGAACAAATGAACAAATGAACAAATGAAAAAATGAACTAATGAACAAATGAACAAATGAACAAATGAACAAATGAACAAATGAACAAATGAACAAATGAACAAATGAACAAATGAACAAATGAACAAATGAACAAATGAACAAATGAACAAATGAACAAATGAACAAATGAACAAATGAACAAATGAACAAATGAACAAATGTACAGATGAACAAATGAAGAAATGAACAAATGAACAAATGAAGAAATGAAGAAATGAAGAAATGAACAAATGAAGAAATGAACAAATGAACAAATGAACAAATGTACAGATGAACAAATGAAGAAATGAACAAATGAACAAATGAACAAATGAACAAATGAACAAATGAACAAATGAACAAATGAACAAATGAACAAATGAACAAATGAACAAATGACCAAATGAACGAATGAACAAATGAACAAATGAACGAATGAACGACTGAACTAATGAACGAATGAACGAATGAACAAATGAACGAATGAACGAATGAACAAATGAACGAATGAACGAATGAACAAATGAACGAATGAACGAATGAACAAATGAACAAATGAACAAATGAACAAATGAACAAATGAACAAACGAACAAACGAACAAACGAACAAACGAACAAACGAACAAACGAACAAATGAACAAACGAACAAATGAACAAACGAACAAACGAACAAATGAACAAACGAACAAACGAACAAACGAACAAATGAACAAATGAACAAATGAACAAATGAACAAATGAACAAATGAACAAATGAACAAATGAACAAATGAACAAATGAACAAATGAACAAATGAACAAACGAACAAACGAACAAACGAACAAACGAACAAACGAACAAACGAACAAACGAACAAACGAACAAACGAACAAACGAACAAACGAACAAACGAACAAATGAACAAATGAACAAATGAACAAATGAACAAATGAACAAATGTACAAATGAACAAATGAACAAATGAACAAATGAACAAATGAACAAATGAACAAATGAACAAATGAACAAATGAACAAATGAACAAATGAACAAATGTACAAATGAACAAATGAACAAATGAACAAATGAACAAATGAACAAATGAACAAATGAACAAATGAACAAATGAACAAATGAACAAATGAACAAATGAACAAATGATCAAATGAACAAATGAACAAATGAACAAATGAACAAATGAACACTTGAACAAATGAGCGAATAGGCAAATGAACGAATGAACAAATGAGCCAATAGACAATCGCGCAAATGAACAAATGAACAAATGAACAAATGAACAAATGAACAAATGAACAAATGAACAAATGAACAAATGAACAAATGAACAAATGAACAAATGAACAAATGAACAAATGAACAAATGAACAAATGAACAAATGAACAAATGAACAAATGAACAAATGAACAAATGAACAAATGAACAAATGAACAAATGAACAAATGAACAAATGAACAAATGAACAAATGAACAAATGAACAAATGAACAAATGAACAAATGAACAAATGAACAAATGAACAAATGAACAAATGAACAAATGAACAAATGAACAAATGAACAAATGAACAAATGAACAAATGAACAAATGAACAAATGAACAAACGAACAAACGAACAAACGAACAAACGAACAAACGAACAAACGAACAAACGAACAAATGAACAAATGAACAAATGAACAAATGAACAAATGAACAAATGAACAAATGAACAAATGAACAAATGAACAAATGAACAAATGAACAAATGAAAAAGTGAACAAATGAACAAATGAACAAATGTACAAATGAACAAATGAATAAATGAAGAAATGAAGAAATGAAGAAATGAACAAATGAACAAACGAACAAATGAGCAAATGTACAAATGAACAAATGAACAAATGAAGAAATGAACAAATGAAGAAATGAACAAATGAACAAATGAACAAATGAACAAATGAACAAATGAACAAATGTACAGATGAACAAATGAAGAAATGAACAAATGAACAAATGAACAAATGAACAAATGAACAAATGAACAAATGAACAAATGAACAAATGAACAAATGAAAAAATGAACTAATGAACAAATGAACAAATGAACAAATGAACAAATGAACAAATGAACAAATGAACAAATGAACAAATGAACAAATGAACAAATGAACAAATGAACAAATGTACAAATGAACAAATGAACAAATGAACAAATGAAGAAATGAAGAAATGAACAAATGAAGAAATGAACAAATGAACAAATGAACAAATGTACAGATGAACAAATGAAGAAATGAACAAATGAACAAATGAACAAATGAACAAATGAACAAATGAACAAATGAACAAATGAACAAATGAACAAATGAACAAATGAACAAATGTACAAATGAACAAATGGACAAATGAACAAATGAACAAATGAACAAATGAACAAATGAACAAATGAACAAATGAACAAATGAACAAATGAACAAATGAACAAATGAACAAATGAACAAATGAACAAATGAACAAATGAACAAATGAACAAATGAACAAATGAACAAATGAACAAATGAACAAATGAACAAATGAATAAATGAACAAATGAACAAATGAACAAATGTACAAATGAACAAATGAACAAATGAACAAATGAACAAATGAACAAATGAACAAATGAACAAATGAACAAATGAACAAATGAACAAATGAACAAATGAACAAATGAACAAATGAACAAATGAACAAATGAACAAATGAACAAATGAACAAATGAACAAGTGAACAAATGAACAAATGAACAAATGAAAAAATGAACTAATGAACAAATGAACAAATGAACAAATGAACAAATGAACAAATGAACAAATGTACAAATGAACAAATGAACAAATGAAGAAATGAAGAAATGAAGAAATGAACAAATGAACAAACGAACAAATGAGCAAATGTACAAATGAACAAATGAACAAATGAAGAAATGAACAAATGAACAAATGAACAAATGAACAAATGAACAAATGAACAAATGAACAAATGAACAAATGTACAGATGAACAAATGAAGAAATGAACAAATGAACAAATGAACAAATGAACAAATGAACAAATGAACAAATGAACAAATGAACAAATGAACAAACGAAAAAACGAACAAACGAACAAACGAACAAATGAACAAATGAGCAAATGAACAAGTGAACAAATGAACAAATGAACAAATGAAAAAATGAACTAATGAACAAATGAACAAATGAACAAATGAACAAATGAACAAATGAACAAATGAACAAATGAACAAATGAACAAATGAACAAATGAACAAATGAACAAACGAACAAACGAACAAACGAACAAACGAACAAATGAACAAATGAACAAATGAACAAATGAACAAATGAACAAATGAACAAATGAACAAATGTACAAATGAACAAATGAACAAATGAACAAATGAACAAATGAACAAATGAACAAATGAACAAATGAACAAATGAACAAATGAACAAATGAACAAATGAACAAATGAACAAATGAACAAATGAACAAATGAACAAATGAACAAATGAACAAATGAACAAATGAACAAATGAACAAATGAACAAATGAACAAATGAACAAATGAACAAATGAACAAATGAACAAATGAACAAATGAACACTTGAACAAATGAGCGAATAGGCAAATGAACGAATGAACAAATGAGCCAATAGACAATCGCGCAAATGGACAAATGAACAAATGAACAAATGAACAAATGAACAAATGAACAAATGAACAAATGAACAAATGAACAAATGAACAAATGAACAAATGAACAAATGAACAAATGAACAAATGAACAAATGAACAAATGAACAAATGAACAAATGAACAAATGAACAAATGAACAAATGAACAAATGAACAAATGAACAAATGAACAAACGAACAAACGAACAAACGAACAAACGAACAAATGAACAAATGAACAAATGAACAAATGAACAAATGAACAAATGAACAAATGAACAAATGAACAAATGAACAAATGAACAAATGAACAAATGAACAAATGAACAAATGAACAAATGAACAAATGAACAAATGAACAAATGAACAAATGAACAAAAGAACAAATGAACAAATGAATAAATGAACAAATGAACAAATGAACAAATGAACAAATGAACAAATGAACAAATGAACAAATGAACAAATGAACAAATGAACAAATGAACAAATGAACAAATGAACAAATGAACAAATGAACAAATGAACAAATGAACAAATGAACAAATGAACAAATGAACAAATGAACAAATGAACAAATGAACAAATGAACAAATGAACAAATGAACAAATGAACAAAGGAACAAACGAACAAATGAACAAACGAACAAATGAACAAATGAACAAATGAACAAATGAACAAATGAACAAATGAACAAATGAACAAATGGACAAATGAACAAATGAACAAATGAACAAATGAACAAATGAACAAACGAACAAACGAACAAACGAACAAACGAACAAACGAACAAACGAACAAACGAACAAATGAAGAAATGAACAAATGAACAAATGAACAAATGAACAAATGAACAAATGAACAAATGAACAAATGAACAAATGAACAAATGAACAAATGAAGAAATGAAGAAATGAAGAAATGAAGAAATGAACAAATGAACAAATGAACAAATGAACAAATGAACAAATGAACAAATGAACAAATGAACAAATGAACAAATGAACAAATGAACAAATGAACAAATGAACAAATGAACAAATGAACAAATGAACAAATGAACAAATGAACAAATGAACAAATGAACAAATGAACAAATGAACAAATGAACAAATGAACAAATGAACAAATGAACAAATGAACAAATGAAGAAATGAAGAAATGAAGAAATGAAGAAATGAACAAATGAACAAATGAACAAATGAACAAATGAACAAATGAACAAATGAACAAATGAACGAATGAACGAATGAACAAATGAACAAATGAACAAATGAACGAATGAACAAATGAACGAATGAACAAATGAACAAATGAACAAATGAACAAATGAACAAGTGGACAAATGAACAAATGAACAAATGTACAAATGAACAAATGAACAAATGAACAAATGAACAAATGAACAAATGAACAAATGAACAAATGAACAAATGAACAAATGAACAAATGAACAAATGAACAAATGAACAAATGAACAAATGAACAAATGAACAAATGAACAAATGAACAAATGAACAAATGAACAAATGAACAAATGAACAAATGAACAAATGAACAAATGAACAAATGAACAAATGAACAAATGAACAAATGAACAAATGAACAAATGAACAAATGAACAAATGAACAAATGAACAAATGAACAAATGAACAAATGAACAAATGAACAAATGAACAAATGAACAAATGAACAAATGAACAAATGAACAAATGAACAAATGAACAAATGAACAAATGAACAAATGAACGAATGAACGAATGAACTAATGAACGAATGAACGAATGAACAAATGAACAAATGAACAAATGAACAAATGAACGAATGAACGAATGAACAAATGAACAAATGAACAAGTGAACAAATGAACAAATGAACAAATGAACAAATGAACAAATGAACAAATGAACAAATGAACAAACGAACAAACGAACAAACGAACAAACGAACAAACGAACAAACGAACAAATGAACAAATGAACAAATGAACAAATGAACAAATGGACAAATGAACAAATGAACAAATGAACAAATGAACAAATGAACAAATGAACAAATGAACAAATGAACAAATGAACAAATGAACAAATGAACAAATGAACAAATGAACAAATGAACAAATGAACAAATGAACAAATGTACAAATGAACAAATGAACAAATGAACAAATGAACAAATGAACAAATGAACAAATGAACAAATGAACGAATGAACAAATGAACAAATGAACGAATGAACGACTGAACTAATGAACGAATGAACGAATGAACAAATGAACGAATGAACGAATGAACAAATGAACGAATGAACGAATGAACAAATGAACGAATGAACGAATGAACAAATGAACAAATGAACAAATGAACAAATGAACAAATGAACAAATGAACAAATGAACAAACGAACAAACGAACAAACGAACAAACGAACAAACGAACAAACGAACAAATGAACAAACGAACAAATGAACAAACGAACAAACGAACAAATGAACAAACGAACAAACGAACAAACGAACAAATGAACAAATGAACAAATGAACAAATGAACAAATGAACAAATGAACAAATGAACAAATGAACAAATGAACAAATGAACAAATGAACAAATGAACAAACGAACAAACGAACAAACGAACAAACGAACAAACGAACAAACGAACAAACGAACAAACGAACAAACGAACAAACGAACAAACGAACAAACGAACAAATGAACAAATGAACAAATGAACAAATGAACAAATGAACAAATGTACAAATGAACAAATGAACAAATGAACAAATGAACAAATGAACAAATGAACAAATGAACAAATGAACAAATGAACAAATGAACAAATGAACAAATGTACAAATGAACAAATGAACAAATGAACAAATGAACAAATGAACAAATGAACAAATGAACAAATGAACAAATGAACAAATGAACAAATGAACAAATGAACAAATGATCAAATGAACAAATGAACAAATGAACAAATGAACAAATGAACACTTGAACAAATGAGCGAATAGGCAAATGAACGAATGAACAAATGAGCCAATAGACAATCGCGCAAATGAACAAATGAACAAATGAACAAATGAACAAATGAACAAATGAACAAATGAACAAATGAACAAATGAACAAATGAACAAATGAACAAATGAACAAATGAACAAATGAACAAATGAACAAATGAACAAATGAACAAATGAACAAATGAACAAATGAACAAATGAACAAATGAACAAATGAACAAATGAACAAATGAACAAATGAACAAATGAACAAATGAACAAATGAACAAATGAACAAATGAACAAATGAACAAATGAACAAATGAACAAATGAACAAATGAACAAATGAACAAATGAACAAATGAACAAACGAACAAATGAACAAATGAACAAATGAACAAATGAACAAATGAACAAATGAACAAATGAACAAATGAACAAATGAACAAATGAACAAATGAACAAATGAACAAATGAACAAATGAACAAATGAACAAATGAACAAATGAACAAATGAATAAATGAACAAATGAACAAATGAACAAATGTACAAATGAACAAATGAACAAATGAACAAATGAACAAATGAACAAATGAACAAATGAACAAATGAACAAATGAACAAATGAACAAATGAACAAATGAACAAATGAACAAATGAACAAATGAACAAATGAACAAATGAACAAATGAACAAATGAACAAGTGAACAAATGAACAAATGAACAAATGAAAAAATGAACTAATGAACAAATGAACAAATGAACAAATGAACAAATGAACAAATGAACAAATGTACAAATGAACAAATGAACAAATGAAGAAATGAAGAAATGAAGAAATGAACAAATGAACAAACGAACAAATGAGCAAATGTACAAATGAACAAATGAACAAATGAAGAAATGAACAAATGAACAAATGAACAAATGAACAAATGAACAAATGAACAAATGAACAAATGAACAAATGAACAAATGTACAGATGAACAAATGAAGAAATGAACAAATGAACAAATGAACAAATGAACAAATGAACAAATGAACAAATGAACAAATGAACAAATGAACAAACGAAAAAACGAACAAACGAACAAACGAACAAATGAACAAATGAGCAAATGAACAAGTGAACAAATGAACAAATGAACAAATGAAAAAATGAACTAATGAACAAATGAACAAATGAACAAATGAACAAATGAACAAATGAACAAATGAACAAATGAACAAATGAACAAATGAACAAATGAACAAACGAACAAACGAACAAACGAACAAACGAACAAATGAACAAATGAACAAATGAACAAATGAACAAATGAACAAATGAACAAATGAACAAATGTACAAATGAACAAATGAACAAATGAACAAATGAACAAATGAACAAATGAACAAATGAACAAATGAACAAATGAACAAATGAACAAATGAACAAATGAACAAATGAACAAATGAACAAATGAACAAATGAACAAATGAACAAATGAACAAATGAACAAATGAACAAATGAACAAATGAACAAATGAACAAATGAACAAATGAACAAATGAACAAATGAACAAATGAACAAATGAACAAATGAACAAATGAACACTTGAACAAATGAGCGAATAGGCAAATGAACGAATGAACAAATGAGCCAATAGACAATCGCGCAAATGGACAAATGAACAAATGAACAAATGAACAAATGAACAAATGAACAAATGAACAAATGAACAAATGAACAAATGAACAAATGAACAAATGAACAAATGAACAAATGAACAAATGAACAAATGAACAAATGAACAAATGAACAAATGAACAAATGAACAAATGAACAAATGAACAAATGAACAAACGAACAAACGAACAAACGAACAAACGAACAAATGAACAAATGAACAAATGAACAAATGAACAAATGAACAAATGAACAAATGAACAAATGAACAAATGAACAAATGAACAAATGAACAAATGAACAAATGAACAAATGAACAAATGAACAAATGAACAAATGAACAAATGAACAAATGAACAAAAGAACAAATGAACAAATGAATAAATGAACAAATGAACAAATGAACAAATGAACAAATTTACAAATGAACAAATGAACAAATGAACAAATGAACAAATGAACAAATGAACAAATGAACAAATGAACAAATGAACAAATGAACAAATGAACAAATGAACAAATGAACAAATGAACAAATGAACAAATGAACAAATGAACAAATGAACAAATGAACAAATGAACAAATGAACAAATGAACAAATGAACAAATGAACAAATGAACAAAGGAACAAACGAACAAATGAACAAATGAACAAATGAACAAATGAACAAATGAACAAATGAACAAATGAACAAATGGACAAATGAACAAATGAACAAATGAACAAATGAACAAATGAACAAACGAACAAACGAACAAACGAACAAACGAACAAACGAACAAACGAACAAACGAACAAATGAAGAAATGAACAAATGAACAAATGAACAAATGAACAAATGAACAAATGAACAAATGAACAAATGAACAAATGAACAAATGAACAAATGAACAAATGAACAAATGAAGAAATGAAGAAATGAAGAAATGAAGAAATGAACAAATGAACAAATGAACAAATGAACAAATGAACAAATGAACAAATGAACAAATGAACAAATGAACAAATGAACAAATGAACAAATGAACAAATGAACAAATGAACAAATGAACAAATGAACAAATGAACAAATGAACAAATGAACAAATGAACAAATGAACAAATGAACAAATGAACAAATGAACAAATGAAGAAATGAAGAAATGAAGAAATGAAGAAATGAAGAAATGAACAAATGAACAAATGAACAAATGAACAAATGAACAAATGAACAAATGAACAAATGAACGAATGAACGAATGAACAAATGAACAAATGAACAAATGAACGAATGAACAAATGAACGAATGAACAAATGAACAAATGAACAAATGAACAAATGAACAAGTGGACAAATGAACAAATGAACAAATGTACAAATGAACAAATGAACAAATGAACAAATGAACAAATGAACAAATGAACAAATGAACAAATGAACAAATGAACAAATGAACAAATGAACAAATGAACAAATGAACAAATGAACAAATGAACAAATGAACAAATGAACAAATGAACAAATGAACAAATGAACAAATGAACAAATGAACAAATGAACAAATGAACAAATGAACAAATGAACAAATGAACAAATGAACAAATGAACAAATGAACAAATGAACAAATGAACAAATGAACAAATGAACAAATGAACAAATGAACAAATGAACAAATGAACAAATGAACAAATGAACAAATGAACAAATGAACAAATGAACAAATGAACAAATGAACGAATGAACGAATGAACTAATGAACGAATGAACGAATGAACAAATGAACAAATGAACAAATGAACAAATGAACGAATGAACGAATGAACAAATGAACAAAGGAACAAGTGAACAAATGAACAAATGAACAAATGAACAAATGAACAAATGAACAAATGAACAAATGAACAAACGAACAAACGAACAAACGAACAAACGAACAAACGAACAAACGAACAAATGAACAAATGAACAAATGAACAAATGAACAAATGGACAAATGAACAAATGAACAAATGAACAAATGAACAAATGAACAAATGAACAAATGAACAAATGAACAAATGAACAAATGAACAAATGAACAAATGAACAAATGAACAAATGTACAAATGAACAAATGAACAAATGAACAAATGAACAAATGAACAAATGAACAAATGAACAAATGAACAAATGAACAAATGAACAAATGTACAAATGAACAAATGAACAAATGAACAAATGAACAAATGAACAAATGAACAATTGAACAAATGAACAAATGAACAAATGAACAAATGAACAAATGAACAAATGATCAAATGAACAAATGAACAAATGAACAAATGAACAAATGAACACTTGAACAAATGAGCGAATGAACAAATGAACAATTGAACAAATGAACAAATGAACAAATGAACAAATGAACAAATGAACAAATGAACAAATGAACAAATGAACAAATGAATTAATGAACAAATGAACAAATGAACAAATGAACACTTGAACAAATGAGCGAATAGGCAAATGAACGAATGAACAAATGAGCCAATAGACAATCGCGCAAATGGACAAATGAACAAATGAACAAATGAACAAATGAACAAATGAACAAATGAACAAATGAACAAATGAACAAATGAACAAATGAACAAATGAACAAATGAACAAATGAACAAATGAACAAATGAACAAATGAACAAATGAACAAATGAACAAATGAACAAATGAACAAATGAACAAATGAACAAATGAACAAATGAACAAATGAACAAATGAACAAATGAACAAATGAACAAATGAACAAATGAACAAATGAACAAATGAACAAATGAACAAATGAACAAATGAACAAATGAACAAATGAACAAATGAACAAATGAACAAATGAACAAATGAACAAATGAACAAATGAACAAATGAACAAATGAACAAATGAACAAATGAACAAATGAACAAATGAACAAATGAACAAATGAACAAATGAACAAATGAACAAATGAACAAATGAACAAATGAACAAATGAACAAATGAACAAATGAACAAATGAACAAATGAACAAATGAACAAATGAACAAATGAACAAATGAACAAATGAACAAATGAACAAATGAACAAATGAACAAATGAACAAATGAACAAATGAACAAATGAACAAATGAACAAATGAACAAATGAACAAATGAACAAATGAACAAATGAACAAATGAACAAATGAACAAATGAACAAATGAACAAATGAACAAATGAACGAATGAACGAATGAACGAATGAACTAATGAACGAATGAACAAATGAACAAATGAACGAATGAACGAATGAACGAATGAACGAATGAACGAATGAACGAATGAACAAATGAACAATTGAACAAATGAACAAATGAACAAATGAACAAATGAACAAATGAACAAATGAACAAATGAACAAATGAACAAATGAACGAATGAACGAATGAACGAATGAACTAATGAACAAATGAACAAATGAGCGAATAGGCAAATGAACGAATTAACAAATGAGCCAATAGACAATCGCGCAAATGGACAAATGAACAAATGAACAAATGAACAAATGAACAAATTAACAAATTAACAAATGAACAAATGAACAAATGAACAAATGAACAAATGAACAAATGAACAAATGAACAAATGAACAAATGAACAAATGAACAAATGAACAAATGAACAAATGAACAAGTGAACAAATGAACAAATGAACAAATGAAAAAATGAACTAATGAACAAATGAACAAATGAACAAATGAACAAATGAACAAATGAACAAATGAACAAATGTACAAATGAACAAATGAACAAATGAAGAAATGAAGAAATGAAGAAATGAACAAATGAACAAACGAACAAATGAGCAAATGTACAAACGAACAAATGAAGAAATGAACAAATGAACAAATGAACAAATGAACAAATGAACAAATGAACAAATGAACAAATGAACAAATGAAGAAATGAAGAAATGAACCAATGAACAAATGAACAAATGAACAAATGAACAAATGAACAAATGAACAAATGAACAAATGAACAAATGAACAAATGAACAAATGAACAAATGAACAAATGTACAAATGAACAAATGAACAAATGAACAAATGAACAAATGAACAAATGAACAAATGAACAAATGAACAAATGAACAAATGAACAAATGAACAAATGAACAAATGAACAAATGAACAAATGAACAAATGAACAAATGAACAAATGAACAAATGAACAAATGAACAAATGAACAAATGAACAAATGATCAAATGAACAAATGAACAAATGAACAAATGAACAAATGAACAAATGAGCGAATAGGCAAATGAACGAATGAACAAATGAGCCAATTGACAATCGCGCAAATGGACAAATGAACAAATGAACAAATGAACAAATGAACAAATGAACAAATGAACAAATGAACAAATGAACAAATGAACAAATGAACAAATGAACAAATGAACAAATGAACAAATGAACAAATGAACAAATGAACAAGTGAACAAATGAACAAATGAACAAATGAAAAAATGAACTAATGAACAAATGAACAAATGAACAAATGAACAAATGAACAAATGTACAAATGAACAAATGAATAAATGAAGAAATGAAGAAATGAAGAAATGAACAAATGAACAAACGAACAAATGAGCAAATGTACAAATGAACAAATGAACAAATGAAGAAATGAACAAATGAAGAAATGAACAAATGAACAAATGAACAAATGAACAAATGAACAAATGAACAAATGTACAGATGAAGAAATGAACAAATGAACAAATGAACAAATGAACAAATGAACAAATGAACAAATGAACAAATGAACAAATGAACAAATGAACAAATGAACAAATGAACAAATGAAAAAATGAACTAATGAACAAATGAACAAATGAACAAATGAACAAATGAACAAATGAACAAATGAACAAATGAACAAATGAACAAATGAACAAATGAACAAATGAAGAAATGAACAAATGAACAAATGAACAAATGAACAAATGAACAAATGAACAAATGAACAAATGAACAAATGAACAAATGTACAGATGAACAAATGAAGAAATGAACAAATGAACAAATGAAGAAATGAAGAAATGAAGAAATGAACAAATGAAGAAATGAACAAATGAACAAATGAACAAATGTACAGATGAACAAATGAAGAAATGAACAAATGAACAAATGAACAAATGAACAAATGAACAAATGAACAAATGAACAAATGAACAAATGAACAAATGAACAAATGAACAAATGAACAAATGACCAAATGAACGAATGAACAAATGAACAAATGAACGAATGAACGACTGAACTAATGAACGAATGAACGAATGAACAAATGAACGAATGAACGAATGAACAAATGAACGAATGAACGAATGAACAAATGAACGAATGAACGAATGAACAAATGAACAAATGAACAAATGAACAAATGAACAAATGAACAAATGAACAAATGAACAAACGAACAAACGAACAAACGAACAAACGAACAAACGAACAAACGAACAAATGAACAAACGAACAAATGAACAAACGAACAAACGAACAAATGAACAAACGAACAAACGAACAAACGAACAAATGAACAAATGAACAAATGAACAAATGAACAAATGAACAAATGAACAAATGAACAAATGAACAAATGAACAAATGAACAAACGAACAAACGAACAAACGAACAAACGAACAAACGAACAAACGAACAAACGAACAAACGAACAAACGAACAAACGAACAAACGAACAAACGAACAAACGAACAAATGAACAAACGAACAAATGAACAAATGAACAAATGAACAAATGTACAAATGAACAAATGAACAAATGAACAAATGAACAAATGAACAAATGAACAAATGAACAAATGAACAAATGAACAAATGAACAAATGAACAAATGAACAAATGAACAAATGTACAAATGAACAAATGAACAAATGAACAAATGAACAAATGAACAAATGAACAAATGAACAAATGAACAAATGAACAAATGAACAAATGAACAAATGAACAAATGATCAAATGAACAAATGAACAAATGAACAAATGAACAAATGAACACTTGAACAAATGAGCGAATAGGCAAATGAACGAATGAACAAATGAGCCAATAGACAATCGCGCAAATGAACAAATGAACAAATGAACGAATGAACAAATGAACAAATGAACAAATGAACAAATGAACAAATGAACAAATGAACAAATGAACAAATGAACAAATGAACAAATGAACAAATGAACAAATGAACAAATGAACAAATGAACAAATGAACAAATGAACAAATGAACAAATGAACAAATGAACAAATGAACAAATGAACAAATGAACAAATGAACAAATGAACAAATGAACAAATGAACAAATGAACAAATGAACAAATGAACAAATGAACAAATGAACAAATGAACAAATGAACAAATGAACAAATGAACAAATGAACAAATGAACAAACGAACAAACGAACAAACGAACAAACGAACAAACGAACAAACGAACAAACGAACAAACGAACAAATGAACAAATGAACAAATGAACAAATGAACAAATGAACAAATGAACAAATGAACAAATGAACAAATGAAAAAGTGAACAAATGAACAAATGAACAAATGAAAAGATGAACTAATGAACAAATGAACAAATGAACAAATGAACAAATGAACAAATGAACAAATGTACAAATGAACAAATGAACAAATGAACAAATGAAGAAATGAAGAAATGAACAAATGAACAAATGAACAAATGAACAAATGAACAAATGAACAAATGAACAAATGAACAAATGAACAAATGAACAAATGAACAAATGAACAAATGAACAAATGAACAAGTGAACAAATGAACAAATGAACAAATGAAAAAATGAACTAATGAACAAATGAACAAATGAACAAATGAACAAATGAACAAATGTACAAATGAACAAATGAATAAATGAAGAAATGAAGAAATGAAGAAATGAACAAATGAACAAACGAACAAATGAGCAAATGTACAAATGAACAAATGAACAAATGAAGAAATGAACAAATGAAGAAATGAACAAATGAACAAATGAACAAATGAACAAATGAACAAATGAACAAATGTACAGATGAACAAATGAAGAAATGAACAAATGAACAAATGAACAAATGAACAAATGAACAAATGAACAAATGAACAAATGAACAAATGAACAAATGAACAAATGAACAAATGAAAAAATGAACTAATGAACAAATGAACAAATGAACAAATGAACAAATGAACAAATGAACAAATGAACAAATGAACAAATGAACAAATGAACAAATGTACAAATGAACAAATGAACAAATGAAGAAATGAAGAAATGAAGAAATGAACAAATGAAGAAATGAACAAATGAACAAATGAACAAATGTACAGATGAACAAATGAAGAAATGAACAAATGAACAAATGAACAAATGAACAAATGAACAAATGAACAAATGAACAAATGAACAAATGTACAAATGAACAAATGGACAAATGAACAAATGAACAAATGAACAAATGAACAAATGAACAAATGAACAAATGAACAAATGAACAAATGAACAAATGAACAAATGAACAAATGAACAAATGAACAAATGAACAAATGAACAAATGAACAAATGAACAAATGAACAAATGAACAAATGAACAAATGAACAAATGAACAAATGAACAAATGAACAAGTGAACAAATGAACAAATGAACAAATGAAAAAATGAACTAATGAACAAATGAACAAATGAACAAATGAACAAATGAACAAATGAACAAATGAACAAATGAACAAATGAACAAATGAACAAATGAACAAATGAACAAATGAACAAATGAACAAATGAACAAATGAACAAATGAACAAATGAACAAATGAACAAATTTACAAATGAACAAATGAACAAATGAACAAATGAACAAATGAACAAATGAACAAATGAACAAATGAACAAATGAACAAATGAACAAATGAACAAATGAACAAATGAACAAATGAACAAATGAACAAATGAACAAATGAACAAATGAACAAATGAACAAATGAACAAATGAACAAATGAACAAATGAACAAATGAACAAATGAACAAATGAACAAATGAACAAATGAACAAATGAACAAATGAACAAATGAACAAATGAACAAATGAACAAATGAACAAAGGAACAAACGAACAAACGAACAAATGAACAAATGAACAAATGAACAAATGAACAAATGGACAAATGAACAAATGAACAAATGAACAAATGAACAAATGAACAAACGAACAAACGAACAAACGAACAAACGAACAAACGAACAAACGAACAAACGAAGAAATGAACAAATGAACAAATGAACAAATGAACAAATGAACAAATGAACAAATGAACAAATGAACAAATGAACAAATGAACAAATGAACAAATGAACAAATGAACAAATGAACAAATGAACAAATGTACAAATGAACAAATGAACAAATGAACAAATGAACAAATGAACAAATGAACAAATGAACAAATGAACAAATGAACAAATGAACAAATGAACAAATGAACAAATGAACAAATGAACAAATGAACAAATGAACAAATGAACAAATGAACAAATGAACAAGTGAACAAATGAACAAATGAACAAATGAAAAAATGAACTAATGAACAAATGAACAAATGAACAAATGAACAAATGAACAAATGAACAAATGTACAAATGAACAAATGAACAAATGAAGAAATGAAGAAATGAAGAAATGAACAAATGAACAAACGAACAAATGAGCAAATGTACAAATGAACAAATGAAGAAATGAACAAATGAACAAATGAACAAATGAACAAATGAACAAATGAACAAATGAACAAATGAACAAATGAACAAATGAACAAATGAACAAATGAACAAATGTACAGATGAACAAATGAAGAAATGAACAAATGAACAAATGAACAAATGAACAAATGAACAAATGAACAAATGAACAAATGAACAAATGAACAAACGAAAAAACGAACAAACGAACAAACGAACAAATGAACAAATGAGCAAATGAACAAGTGAACAAATGAACAAATGAACAAATGAAAAAATGAACTAATGAACAAATGAACAAATGAACAAATGAACAAATGAACAAATGAACAAATGAACAAATGAACAAATGAACAAATGAACAAATGAACAAACGAACAAACGAACAAACGAACAAACGAACAAATGAACAAATGAACAAATGAACAAATGAACAAATGAACAAATGAACAAATGAACAAATGTACAAATGAACAAATGAACAAATGAACAAATGAACAAATGAACAAATGAACAAATGAACAAATGAACAAATGAACAAATGAACAAATGAACAAATGAACAAATGAACAAATGAACAAATGAACAAATGAACAAATGAACAAATGAACAAATGAACAAATGAACAAATGAACAAATGAACAAATGAACAAATGAACAAATGAACAAATGAACAAATGAACAAATGAACAAATGAACAAATGAAGAAATGAACAAATGAACAAATGAACAAATGAACAAATGAACAAATGAACAAATGAACAAATGAACAAATGTACAAATGAACAAATGGACAAATGAACAAATGAACAAATGAACAAATGAACAAATGAACAAATGAACAAATGAACAAATGAACAAATGAACAAATGAACAAATGAACAAATGAACAAATGAACAAATGAACAAATGAACAAATGAACAAATGAACAAATGAACAAATGAACAAATGAACAAATGAACAAATGAACAAATGAACAAATGAACAAGTGAACAAATGAACAAATGAACAAATGAAAAAATGAACTAATGAACAAATGAACAAATGAACAAATGAACAAATGAACAAATGAACAAATGAACAAATGAACAAATGAACAAATGAACAAATGAACAAATGAACAAATGAACAAATGAACAAATGAACAAATGAACAAATGAACAAATGAACAAATGAACAAATGAACAAATGAACAAATGAACAAATGAACAAATGAACAAATGAACAAATGAACAAATGAACAAATGAACAAATGAACAAATGAACAAATGAACAAATGAACAAATGAACAAATGAACAAATGAACAAATGAACAAATGAACAAATGAACAAATGAACAAATGAACAAATGAACAAATGAACAAATGAACAAATGAACAAATGAACAAATGAACAAATGAACAAATGAACAAATGAACAAATGAACAAATGAACAAATGAACAAATGAACAAATGAACAAATGAACAAATGAACAAATGAACAAAGGAACAAACGAACAAACGAACAAATGAACAAATGAACAAATGAACAAATGAACAAATGGACAAATGAACAAATGAACAAATGAACAAATGAACAAATGAACAAACGAACAAACGAACAAACGAACAAACGAACAAACGAACAAACGAACAAACGAAGAAATGAACAAATGAACAAATGAACAAATGAACAAATGAACAAATGAACAAATGAACAAATGAACAAATGAACAAATGAACAAATGAACAAATGAACAAATGAACAAATGAACAAATGAACAAATGTACAAATGAACAAATGAACAAATGAACAAATGAACAAATGAACAAATGAACAAATGAACAAATGAACAAATGAACAAATGAACAAATGAACAAATGAACAAATGAACAAATGAACAAATGAACAAATGAACAAATGAACAAATGAACAAATGAACAAGTGAACAAATGAACAAATGAACAAATGAAAAAATGAACTAATGAACAAATGAACAAATGAACAAATGAACAAATGAACAAATGAACAAATGTACAAATGAACAAATGAACAAATGAAGAAATGAAGAAATGAAGAAATGAACAAATGAACAAACGAACAAATGAGCAAATGTACAAATGAACAAATGAAGAAATGAACAAATGAACAAATGAACAAATGAACAAATGAACAAATGAACAAATGAACAAATGAACAAATGAACAAATGAACAAATGAACAAATGAACAAATGTACAGATGAACAAATGAAGAAATGAACAAATGAACAAATGAACAAATGAACAAATGAACAAATGAACAAATGAACAAATGAACAAATGAACAAACGAAAAAACGAACAAACGAACAAACGAACAAATGAACAAATGAGCAAATGAACAAGTGAACAAATGAACAAATGAACAAATGAAAAAATGAACTAATGAACAAATGAACAAATGAACAAATGAACAAATGAACAAATGAACAAATGAACAAATGAACAAATGAACAAATGAACAAATGAACAAACGAACAAACGAACAAACGAACAAACGAACAAATGAACAAATGAACAAATGAACAAATGAACAAATGAACAAATGAACAAATGAACAAATGTACAAATGAACAAATGAACAAATGAACAAATGAACAAATGAACAAATGAACAAATGAACAAATGAACAAATGAACAAATGAACAAATGAACAAATGAACAAATGAACAAATGAACAAATGAACAAATGAACAAATGAACAAATGAACAAATGAACAAATGAACAAATGAACAAATGAACAAATGAACAAATGAACAAATGAACAAATGAACAAATGAACAAATGAACAAATGAACAAATGAACACTTGAACAAATGAGCGAATAGGCAAATGAACGAATGAACAAATGAGCCAATAGACAATCGCGCAAATGGACAAATGAACAAATGAACAAATGAACAAATGAACAAATGAACAAATGAACAAATGAACAAATGAACAAATGAACAAATGAACAAATGAACAAATGAACAAATGAACAAATGAACAAATGAACAAATGAACAAATGAACAAATGAACAAATGAACAAATGAACAAATGAACAAATGAACAAATGAACAAATGAACAAATGAACAAATGAACAAATGAACAAATGAACAAACGAACAAACGAACAAACGAACAAACGAACAAATGAACAAATGAACAAATGAACAAATGAACAAATGAACAAATGAACAAATGAACAAATGAACAAATGAACAAATGAACAAATGAACAAATGAACAAATGAACAAATGAACAAATGAACAAATGAACAAATGAACAAATGAACAAAAGAACAAATGAACAAATGAATAAATGAACAAATGAACAAATGAACAAATGAACAAATTTACAAATGAACAAATGAACAAATGAACAAATGAACAAATGAACAAATGAACAAATGAACAAATGAACAAATGAACAAATGAACAAATGAACAAATGAACAAATGAACAAATGAACAAATGAACAAATGAACAAATGAACAAATGAACAAATGAACAAACGAACAAACGAACAAACGAACAAACGAACAAACGAACAAACGAACAAATGAAGAAATGAACAAATGAACAAATGAACAAATGAACAAATGAACAAATGAACAAATGAACAAATGAACAAATGAACAAATGAACAAATGAACAAATGAACAAATGAACAAATGAACAAATGAACAAATGAACAAATGTACAAATGAACAAATGAACAAATGAACAAATGAACAAATGAACAAATGAACAAATGAACAAATGAACAAATGAACAAATGAACAAATGAACAAATGAACAAATGAACAAATGAACAAATGAACAAATGAACAAATGAACAAATGAACAAATGAACAAGTGAACAAATGAACAAATGAACAAATGAAAAAATGAACTAATGAACAAATGAACAAATGAACAAATGAACAAATGAACAAATGAACAAATGAACAAATGTACAAATGAACAAATGAACAAATGAAGAAATGAAGAAATGAAGAAATGAACAAATGAACAAACGAACAAATGAGCAAATGTACAAATGAACAAATGAACAAATGAAGAAATGAACAAATGAACAAATGAACAAATGAACAAATGAACAAATGAACAAATGAACAAATGAACAAATGAACAAATGAACAAATGAACAAATGAACAAATGAACAAATGAACAAATGTACAGATGAACAAATGAAGAAATGAACAAATGAACAAATGAACAAATGAACAAATGAACAAATGAACAAATGAACAAATGAACAAATGAACAAACGAAATAACGAACAAACGAACAAACGAACAAATGAACAAATGAGCAAATGAACAAGTGAACAAATGAACAAATGAACAAATGAAAAAATGAACTAATGAACAAATGAACAAATGAACAAATGAACAAATGAACAAATGAACAAATGAACAAATGAACAAATGAACAAATGAACAAATGAACAAATGAACAAATGTACAAATGAACAAATGAACAAATGAAGAAATGAAGAAATGAAGAAATGAACAAATGAACAAATGAACAAATGAACAAATGAACAAATGAACAAATGAACAAATGAGCAAATGAACAAATGAAGAAATGAACAAATGAGCGAATAGGCAAATGAACGAATGAACAAATGAGCCAATAGACAATCGCGCAAATGGACAAATGAACAAATGAACAAATGAACAAATGAACAAATGAACAAATGAACAAATGAACAAATGAACAAATGAACAAATGAACAAATGAACAAATGAACAAATGAACAAATGAACAAATGAACAAATGAACAAATGAACAAATGAACAAATGAACAAATGAACAAATGAACAAATGAACAAATGAACAAATGAGCAAATGAACAAATGAAGAAATGAACAAATGAGCGAATAGGCAAATGAACGAATGAACAAATGAACAAATGAACAAATGAACAAATGAACAAATGAACAAATGAACAAATGAACAAATGAACAAATGAACAAATGAACAAATGAACAAATGAACAAATGAACAAATGAACAAATGAACAAATGAACAAATGAACAAATGAACAAATGAACAAATGAAAAAATGAACTAATGAACAAATGAAGAAATGAACAAATGAACAAATGAACAAATGAACAAATGAGCAAAATGAGCAAAAGGAACAAATGAACAAATGAACAAATGAACAAATGAACAAATGAACAAATGAACAAATGAACAAATGAACAAATGTACAAATGAACAAATGAACAAATGAACAAATGAACGAATGAACAAATGAACAAATGAACAAATGAACAAATGAACAAATGAACAAATGAACAAATGAACAAATGAACAATTGAACAAATGAACAAATGAACAAATGAACAAATGAACAAATGAACAAATGAACAAATGAACAAATGAACAAATGAACGAATGAACGAATGAACGAATGAACTAATGAACAAATGAACAAATGAGCGAATAGGCAAATGAACGAATTAACAAATGAGCCAATAGACAATCGCGCAAATGGACAAATGAACAAATGAACAAATGAACAAATGATCAAATGAACAAATGAACAAATGAACAAATGAACAAATGAACAAATGAGCGAATAGGCAAATGAACGAATGAACAAATGAGCCAATAGACAATCGCGCAAATGGACAAATGAACAAATGAACAAATGAACAAATGAACAAATGAACAAATGAACAAATGAACAAATGAACAAATGAACAAATGAACAAATGAACAAATGAACAAATGAACAAATGAACAAATGAACAAATGAACAAATGAACAAATGAACAAATGAACAAATGAACAAATGAACAAATGAACAAATGAACAAGTGAACAAATGAACAAATGAACAAATGAAAAAATGAACTAATGAACAAATGAACAAATGAACAAATGAACAAATGAACAAATGTACAAATGAACAAATGAATAAATGAAGAAATGAAGAAATGAAGAAATGAACAAATGAACAAACGAACAAATGAGCAAATGTACAAATGAACAAATGAACAAATGAAGAAATGAACAAATGAAGAAATGAACAAATGAACAAATGAACAAATGAACAAATGAACAAATGAACAAATGAACAAATGTACAGATGAACAAATGAAGAAATGAACAAATGAACAAATGAACAAATGAACAAATGAACAAATGAACAAATGAACAAATGAACAAATGAACAAATGAACAAATGAACAAATGAACAAATGAACAAATGTACAAATGAACAAATGGACAAATGAACAAATGAACAAATGAACAAATGAACAAATGAACAAATGAACAAATGAACAAATGAACAAATGAACAAATGAACAAATGAACAAACGAAAAAACGAACAAACGAACAAACGAACAAATGAACAAATGAGCAAATGAACAAGTGAACAAATGAACAAATGAACAAATGAAAAAATGTACAAATGAACAAATGAACAAATGAAGAAATGAAGAAATGAAGAAATGAACAAATGAAGAAATGAACAAATGAACAATTGAACAAATGAGCGAATAGGCAAATGAACGAATGAACAAATGAGCCAATAGACAATCGCGCAAATGGACAAATGAACAAATGGACAAATGAACAAATGAACAAATGAACAAATGAACAAATGAACAAATGAACAAATGAACAAATGAACAAATGAACAAATGAACAAATGAACAAATGAACAAATGAACAAATGAACAAATGAACAAATGAACAAATGAACAAATGAACAAATGATCAAATGAACAAATGAACAAATTGAACAAATGAACAAATGAACAAATGAACAAATGAACAAATGAACAAATGAACAAATGAACAAATGAACAAATGAACAAATGAACAAATGAACAAATGAACAAACGAACAAACGAACAAATGAACAAATGAACAAATGGACAAATGAACAAATGAACAAATGAACAAATGAACAAATGAACAAATGAACAAATGAACAAATGAACAAATGAACAAATGAACAAATGAACAAACGAACAAACGAACAAACGAACAAACGAACAAACGAACAAACGAACAAACGAACAAACGAACAAACGAACAAACGAACAAACGAACAAACGAACAAATGAACAAATGAACAAATGAACAAATGAACAAATGAACAAATGAACAAATGAACAAATGTACAAATGAACAAATGAACAAATGAACAAATGAACAAATGAACAAATGAACAAATGAACAAATGAACAAATGAACAAATGAACAAATGAACAAATGAACAAATGAACAAATGTACAAATGAACAAATGAACAAATGAACAAATGAACAAATGAACAAATGATCAAATGAACAAATGAACAAATGAACAAATGAACAAATGAACAAATGAACAAATGATCAAATGAACAAATGAACAATTGAACAAATGAACAAATGAACACTTGAACAAATGAGCGAATAGGCAAATGAACGAATGAACAAATGAGCCAATAGACAATCGCGCAAATGGACAAATGAACAAATGAACAAATGAACAAATGAACAAATGAACAAATGAACAAATGAACAAATGAACAAATGAACAAATGAACAAATGAACAAATGAACAAATGAACAAATGAACAAATGAACAAATGAACAAATGAACAAATGAACAAATGAACAAATGAACAAATGAACAAATGAACAAATGAACAAATGAACAAATGAACAAATGAACAAATGAACAAATGAACAAATGAACAAACGAACAAACGAACAAACGAACAAACGAACAAATGAACAAATGAACAAATGAACAAATGAACAAATGAACAAATGAACAAATGAACAAATGAACAAATGAACAAATGAACAAATGAACAAATGAACAAATGAACAAATGAACAAATGAACAAATGAACAAATGAACAAATGAACAAAAGAACAAATGAACAAATGAATAAATGAACAAATGAACAAATGAACAAATGAACAAATTTACAAATGAACAAATGAACAAATGAACAAATGAACAAATGAACAAATGAACAAATGAACAAATGAACAAATGAACAAATGAACAAATGAACAAATGAACAAATGAACAAATGAACAAATGAACAAATGAACAAATGAACAAATGAACAAATGAACAAACGAACAAACGAACAAACGAACAAACGAACAAACGAACAAACGAACAAATGAAGAAATGAACAAATGAACAAATGAACAAATGAACAAATGAACAAATGAACAAATGAACAAATGAACAAATGAACAAATGAACAAATGAACAAATGAACAAATGAACAAATGAACAAATGAACAAATGAACAAATGTACAAATGAACAAATGAACAAATGAACAAATGAACAAATGAACAAATGAACAAATGAACAAATGAACAAATGAACAAATGAACAAATGAACAAATGAACAAATGAACAAATGAACAAATGAACAAATGAACAAATGAACAAATGAACAAATGAACAAGTGAACAAATGAACAAATGAACAAATGAAAAAATGAACTAATGAACAAATGAACAAATGAACAAATGAACAAATGAACAAATGAACAAATGAACAAATGTACAAATGAACAAATGAACAAATGAAGAAATGAAGAAATGAAGAAATGAACAAATGAACAAACGAACAAATGAGCAAATGTACAAATGAACAAATGAACAAATGAAGAAATGAACAAATGAACAAATGAACAAATGAACAAATGAACAAATGAACAAATGAACAAATGAACAAATGAACAAATGAACAAATGAACAAATGAACAAATGAACAAATGAACAAATGTACAGATGAACAAATGAAGAAATGAACAAATGAACAAATGAACAAATGAACAAATGAACAAATGAACAAATGAACAAATGAACAAATGAACAAACGAAATAACGAACAAACGAACAAACGAACAAATGAACAAATGAGCAAATGAACAAGTGAACAAATGAACAAATGAACAAATGAAAAAATGAACTAATGAACAAATGAACAAATGAACAAATGAACAAATGAACAAATGAACAAATGAACAAATGAACAAATGAACAAATGAACAAATGAACAAATGAACAAATGTACAAATGAACAAATGAACAAATGAAGAAATGAAGAAATGAAGAAATGAACAAATGAACAAATGAACAAATGAACAAATGAACAAATGAACAAATGAACAAATGAGCAAATGAACAAATGAAGAAATGAACAAATGAGCGAATAGGCAAATGAACGAATGAACAAATGAGCCAATAGACAATCGCGCAAATGGACAAATGAACAAATGAACAAATGAACAAATGAACAAATGAACAAATGAACAAATGAACAAATGAACAAATGAACAAATGAACAAATGAACAAATGAACAAATGAACAAATGAACAAATGAACAAATGAACAAATGAACAAATGAACAAATGAACAAATGAACAAATGAACAAATGAACAAATGAACAAATGAGCAAATGAACAAATGAAGAAATGAACAAATGAGCGAATAGGCAAATGAACGAATGAACAAATGAACAAATGAACAAATGAACAAATGAACAAATGAACAAATGAACAAATGAACAAATGAACAAATGAACAAATGAACAAATGAACAAATGAACAAATGAACAAATGAACAAATGAACAAATGAACAAATGAACAAATGAACAAATGAACAAATGAAAAAATGAACTAATGAACAAATGAAGAAATGAACAAATGAACAAATGAACAAATGAACAAATGAGCAAAATGAGCAAAAGGAACAAATGAACAAATGAACAAATGAACAAATGAACAAATGAACAAATGAACAAATGAACAAATGAACAAATGTACAAATGAACAAATGAACAAATGAACAAATGAACGAATGAACAAATGAACAAATGAACAAATGAACAAATGAACAAATGAACAAATGAACAAATGAACAAATGAACAATTGAACAAATGAACAAATGAACAAATGAACAAATGAACAAATGAACAAATGAACAAATGAACAAATGAACAAATGAACGAATGAACGAATGAACGAATGAACTAATGAACAAATGAACAAATGAGCGAATAGGCAAATGAACGAATTAACAAATGAGCCAATAGACAATCGCGCAAATGGACAAATGAACAAATGAACAAATGAACAAATGATCAAATGAACAAATGAACAAATGAACAAATGAACAAATGAACAAATGAGCGAATAGGCAAATGAACGAATGAACAAATGAGCCAATAGACAATCGCGCAAATGGACAAATGAACAAATGAACAAATGAACAAATGAACAAATGAACAAATGAACAAATGAACAAATGAACAAATGAACAAATGAACAAATGAACAAATGAACAAATGAACAAATGAACAAATGAACAAATGAACAAATGAACAAATGAACAAATGAACAAATGAACAAATGAACAAGTGAACAAATGAACAAATGAACAAATGAAAAAATGAACTAATGAACAAATGAACAAATGAACAAATGAACAAATGAACAAATGTACAAATGAACAAATGAATAAATGAAGAAATGAAGAAATGAAGAAATGAACAAATGAACAAACGAACAAATGAGCAAATGTACAAATGAACAAATGAACAAATGAAGAAATGAACAAATGAAGAAATGAACAAATGAACAAATGAACAAATGAACAAATGAACAAATGAACAAATGAACAAATGTACAGATGAACAAATGAAGAAATGAACAAATGAACAAATGAACAAATGAACAAATGAACAAATGAACAAATGAACAAATGAACAAATGAACAAATGAACAAATGAACAAATGAACAAATGAACAAATGTACAAATGAACAAATGGACAAATGAACAAATGAACAAATGAACAAATGAACAAATGAACAAATGAACAAATGAACAAATGAACAAATGAACAAATGAACAAATGAACAAACGAAAAAACGAACAAACGAACAAACGAACAAATGAACAAATGAGCAAATGAACAAGTGAACAAATGAACAAATGAACAAATGAAAAAATGTACAAATGAACAAATGAACAAATGAAGAAATGAAGAAATGAAGAAATGAACAAATGAAGAAATGAACAAATGAACAATTGAACAAATGAGCGAATAGGCAAATGAACGAATGAACAAATGAGCCAATAGACAATCGCGCAAATGGACAAATGAACAAATGGACAAATGAACAAATGAACAAATGAACAAATGAACAAATGAACAAATGAACAAATGAACAAATGAACAAATGAACAAATGAACAAATGAACAAATGAACAAATGAACAAATGAACAAATGAACAAATGAACAAATGAACAAATGAACAAATGATCAAATGAACAAATGAACAAATTGAACAAATGAACAAATGAACAAATGAACAAATGAACAAATGAACAAATGAACAAATGAACAAATGAACAAATGAACAAATGAACAAATGAACAAATGAACAAACGAACAAACGAACAAATGAACAAATGAACAAATGGACAAATGAACAAATGAACAAATGAACAAATGAACAAATGAACAAATGAACAAATGAACAAATGAACAAATGAACAAATGAACAAATGAACAAACGAACAAACGAACAAACGAACAAACGAACAAACGAACAAACGAACAAACGAACAAACGAACAAACGAACAAACGAACAAACGAACAAACGAACAAATGAACAAATGAACAAATGAACAAATGAACAAATGAACAAATGAACAAATGAACAAATGTACAAATGAACAAATGAACAAATGAACAAATGAACAAATGAACAAATGAACAAATGAACAAATGAACAAATGAACAAATGAACAAATGAACAAATGAACAAATGAACAAATGTACAAATGAACAAATGAACAAATGAACAAATGAACAAATGAACAAATGATCAAATGAACAAATGAACAAATGAACAAATGAACAAATGAACAAATGAACAAATGATCAAATGAACAAATGAACAATTGAACAAATGAACAAATGAACACTTGAACAAATGAGCGAATAGGCAAATGAACGAATGAACAAATGAGCCAATAGACAATCGCGCAAATGGACAAATGAACAAATGAACAAATGAACAAATGAACAAATGAACAAATGAACAAATGAACAAATGAACAAATGAACAAATGAACAAATGAACAAATGAACAAATGAACAAATGAACAAATGAACAAATGAACAAATGAACAAATGTACAAATGAACAAATGAACAAATGAACAAATGAACAAATGAACAAATGAACAAATGAACAAATGAACAAATGAACAAATGAACAAATGAACAAATGAACAAATGATCAAATGAACAAATGAACAAATGAACAAATGAACAAATGAACAAATGAACAAATGAACAAATGAACAAACGAACAAACGAACAAACGAACAAACGAACAAACGAACAAACGAACAAACGAACAAACGAACAAATGAACAAATAAACAAATGAACAAATGAACAAATGGACAAATGAACAAATGAACAAATGAACAAATGAACAAATGAACAAATGAACAAATGAACAAATGAACAAATGAACAAATGAACAAATGAACAAATGAACAAATGAACAAATGAACAAATGAACAAATGAACAAATGAACAAATGAACAAATGAACAAACGAACAAACGAACAAACGAACAAACGAACAAACGAACAAACGAACAAACGAACAAACAAACAAACGAACAAACGAACAAACGAACAAACGAACAAACGAACAAACGAACAAACGAACAAACGAACAAACGAACAAACGAACAAATGAACAAAGGAACAAATGAACAAATGAACAAATGAACAAATGAACAAATGAACAAATGAACAAATGTACAAATGAACAAATGAACAAATGAACAAATGAACAAATGAACAAATGAACAAATGAACAAATGAACAAATGAACAAATGAACAAATGAACAAATGAACAAATGAACAAATGTACAAATGAACAAATGAACAAATGAACAAATGAACAAATGAACAAATGATCAAATGAACAAATGAACAAATGAACAAATGAACAAATTAACAAATGAACAAATGATCAAATGAACAAATGAACAAATGAACAAATGAACACTTGAACAAATGAGAGAATAGGCAAATGAACGAATGAACAAATGAGCCAATAGACAATCGCGCAAATGGACAAATGAACAAATGAACAAATGAACAAATGAACAAATGAACAAATGAACAAATGAACAAATGAACAAATGAACAAATGAACAAATGAACAAATGAACAAATGAACAAATGAACAAATGAACAAATGAACAAATGAACAAATGAACAAATGAACAAATGAACAAATGAACAAATGAACAAATGAACAAATGAACGAATGAACGAATGAACGAATGAACGAATGAACGAATGAACTAATGAACGAATGAACTAATGAACGAATGAACGAATGAACGAATGAACGAATGAACGAATGAACGAATGAACGAATGAACAAATGAACGAATGAACAAATGAACAAATGAACAAATGAACAAATGAACAAATGAACAAATGAACAATTGAACAAATGAACAAATGAACAAATGAACAAATGAACAAATGAACAAATGAACAAATGAACAAACGAACAAATGAACAAACGAACAAACGAACAAACGAACAAACGAACAAACGAACAAACGAACAAACGAACAAACGAACAAACGAACAAACGAACAAATGAACAAATGAACAAATGAACAAATGAACAAATGAACAAATGAAGAAATGATCAAATGAACAAATGAACAAATGAACAAATGAACAAATGAACAAATGTACAAATGAACAAATGAACAAATGAACAAATGAACAAGTGAACAAATGAACAAATGAACAAATGAACAAATGAACAAATGAACAAATGAACAAATGAACAAACGAACAAACGAACAAACGAACAAACGAACAAACGAACAAACGAACAAACGAACAAACGAACAAATGAACAAATGAACAAATGGACAAATGGACAAATGAACAAATGAACAAATGAACAAATGAACAAATGAACAAATGAACAAATGAACAAATGAACAAATGAACAAATGAACAAATGAACAAATGAACAAATGAACAAATGAACAAATGAACAAATGAACAAATGAACAAATGAACAAATGAACAAATGAACAAATGAACAAATGAACAAATGAACAAATGAACAAATGAACAAATGAACAAATGAACAAATGAACAAATGAACAAATGAACAAATGAACAAATGAACAAATGAACAAATGAACAAATGAACAAATGAACAAATGAACAAATGAACAAATGAACAAATGAACAAATGAACAAATGAACAAATGAACAAATGAACAAATGAACAAATGAACAAATGAACAAATGAACAAATGAACAAATGAACAAATGAACAAATGAACAAATGAACAAATGAACAAATGAACAAATGAACAAATGAACAAATGAACAAATGAACAAATGAACAAATGAACAAATGAACAAATGAACAAATGAACAAATGAACAAATGAACAAATGAACAAATGAACAAATGAACGAATGAACGAATGAACGAATGAACTAATGAACGAATGAACAAATGAACAAATGAACGAATGAACGAATGAACGAATGAACGAATGAACGAATGAACGAATGAACAAATGAACAATTGAACAAATGAACAAATGAACAAATGAACAAATGAACAAATGAACAAATGAACAAATGAACAAATGAACAAATGAACGAATGAACGAATGAACGAATGAACTAATGAACAAATGAACAAATGAGCGAATAGGCAAATGAACGAATGAACAAATGAGCCAATAGACAATCGCGCAAATGGACAAATGAACAAATGAACAAATTAACAAATGAACAAATGAACAAATGAACAAATGAACAAATGAACAAATGAACAAATGAACAAATGAACAAATGAACAAATGAACAAATGAACAAATGAACAAATGAACAAGTGAACAAATGAACAAATGAACAAATGAAAAAATGAACTAATGAACAAATGAACAAATGAACAAATGAACAAATGAACAAATGAACAAATGTACAAATGAACAAATGAACAAATGAAGAAATGAAGAAATGAAGAAATGAACAAATGAACAAACGAACAAATGAGCAAATGTACAAACGAACAAATGAAGAAATGAACAAATGAACAAATGAACAAATGAACAAATGAACAAATGAACAAATGAACAAATGAACAAATGAAGAAATGAAGAAATGAACCAATGAACAAATGAACAAATGAACAAATGAACAAATGAACAAATGAACAAATGAACAAATGAACAAATGAACAAATGAACAAATGAACAAATGTACAAATGAACAAATGAACAAATGAACAAATGAACAAATGAACAAATGAACAAATGAACAAATGAACAAATGAACAAATGAACAAATGAACAAATGAACAAATGAACAAATGAACAAATGAACAAATGAACAAATGATCAAATGAACAAATGAACAAATGAACAAATGAACAAATGAACACTTGAACAAATGAGCGAATAGGCAAATGAACGAATGAACAAATGAGCCAATAGACAATCGCGCAAATGGACAAATGAACAAATGAACAAATGAACAAATGAACAAATGAACAACTGAACAAATGAACAAATGAACAAATGAACAAATGAACAAATGAACAAATGAACAAATGAACAAATGAACAAATGAACAAATGAACAAATGAACAAATGAACAAATGAACAAATGAACAAATGAACAAATGAACAAATGAACAAATGAACAAATGAACAAATGAACAAATGAACAAATGAACAAATGAACAAATGAACAAATGAACAAATGAACAAATGAACAAATGAACAAATGAACAAATGAACAAATGAACAAATGAACAAATGAACAAATGAACAAATGAACAAATGAACAAATGAACAAATGAACAAATGAACAAATGAACAAATGAACAAATGAACAAATGAACAAATGAACAAATGAACAAATGAACAAATGAACGAATGAACGAATGAACGAATGAACTAATGAACGAATGAACAAATGAACAAATGAACGAATGAACGAATGAACGAATGAACGAATGAACGAATGAACAAATGAACAAATGAACAAATGAACAAATGAACAAATGAACAAATGAACAAATGAACAAATGAACAAATGAACAAATGAACAAATGAACAAATGAACAAATGAACAAATGAACAAATGAACAAATGAACAAATGAACAAATGAACAAATGAACAAATGAACAAATGAACAAATGAACAAATGAACAAATGAACAAATGAACAAATGAACAAATGAACAAATGAACAAATGAACAAATGAACAAATGAACAAATGAACAAATGAACAAATGAACAAATGAACAAATGAACAAATGAACAAATGAACAAATGAACAAATGAACAAATGAACAAATGAACGAATGAACGAATGAACGAATGAACTAATGAACGAATGAACAAATGAACAAATGAACGAATGAACGAATGAACGAATGAACGAATGAACGAATGAACGAATGAACAAATGAACGAATGAACAAATGAACAAATGAACAATTGAACAAATGAACAAATGAACAAATGAACAAATGAACAAATGAACAAATGAACAAATGAACAAATGAACAAATGAACAAATGAACAAATGAACAAATGAACAAATGAACAAATGAACAAATGAACAAATGAACAAATGAACAAAGGAACAAATGAACAAACGAACAAACGAACAAACGAACAAACGAACAAACGAACAAACGAACAAACGAACAAACGAACAAACGAACAAACGAACAAACGAACAAACGAACAAACGAACAAACGAACAAACGAACAAACGAACAAATGAACAAATGAACAAATGAACAAATGAACAAATGAACAAATGAACAAATGAACAAATGAACAAATGAACAAATGAACAAATGAACAAATGAACAAATGAACAAATGAACAAATGAACAAATGAACAAATGAACAAATGAACAAATGAACAAATGAACAAATGAACAAATGAACAAATGAACGAATGAACGAATGAACAAATGTACAAATGAACAAATGAACAAATGAACAAATGAACAAATGAACAAATGAACAAATGAACAAATGTACAAATGAACAAATGAACAAATGAACAAATGAACAAATTAACAAATGAACAAATGAACAAATGAACAAATGAACAAATGAACAAATGAACAAATGAACAAATGAACAAATGAACAAATGAACAAATGAACAAATGAACAAATGAACAAATGAACAAATGAACAAATGAACAAATGAACAAATGAACAAATGAACAAATGAACAAATGAACAAATGAACAAATGAACAAATGAACAAATGAACAAATGAACAAATGAACAAATGAACAAATGAACAAATGAACAAATGAACAAATGAACAAATGAACAAATGAACAAATGAACAAATGAACAAATGAACAAATGAACAAATGTACAAATGAACAAATGAACAAATGAACAAATGAACAAATGAACAAATGAACAAATGAACAAATGTACAAATGAACAAATGAACAAATGAACAAATGAACAAATGAACAAATGAACAATTGAACAAATGAACAAATGAACAAATGAACAAATGAACAAATGAACAAATGATCAAATGAACAAATGAACAAATGAACAAATGAACAAATGAACACTTGAACAAATGAGCGAATGAACAAATGAACAATTGAACAAATGAACAAATGAACAAATGAACAAATGAACAAATGAACAAATGAACAAATGAACAAATGAACAAATGAACAAATGAACAAATGAACAAATGAACAAATGAACAAATGAACAAATGAACAAATGAACAAATGAACAAATGAACAAATGAACAAATGAACAAATGAACGAATGAACAAATGAACAAATGAACAAATGAACAAATGAACAAATGAACGAATGAACGAATGAACAAATGAACAAATGAACAAATGAACAAATGAACAAATGAACAAATGAACAAATGAACAAATGAACAAATGAACAAATGAACAAATGAACAAATGAACAAATGAACAAATGAACAAATGAACAAATGAACAAATGAACAAATGAACAAATGAACAAATGAACAAATGAACAAATGAACAAATGAACAAATGAACAAATGAACAAATGAACAAATGAACAAATGAACAAATGAACAAATGAACAAATGAACAAATGAACAAATGAACAAATGAACAAATGAACAAATGAACAAATGAACAAATGAACAAATGAACAAATGAACAAATGAACAAATGAACAAATGAACAAATGAACAAATGAACAAATGAACAAATGAACAAATGAACAAATGAACAAATGAACAAATGAACAAATGAACAAATGAACAAATGAACAAATGAACAAATGAACAAATGAACAAATGAACAAATGAACAAATGAACGAATGAACGAATGAACGAATGAACTAATGAACGAATGAACAAATGAACAAATGAACGAATGAACGAATGAACGAATGAACGAATGAACGAATGAACGAATGAACAAATGAACAATTGAACAAATGAACAAATGAACAAATGAACAAATGAACAAATGAACAAATGAACAAATGAACAAATGAACAAATGAACAAATGAACGAATGAACGAATGAACGAATGAACTAATGAACAAATGAACAAATGAGCGAATAGGCAAATGAACGAATGAACAAATGAGCCAATAGACAATCGCGCAAATGGACAAATGAACAAATGAACAAATTAACAAATGAACAAATGAACAAATGAACAAATGAACAAATGAACAAATGAACAAATGAACAAATGAACAAATGAACAAATGAACAAATGAACAAATGAACAAATGAACAAGTGAACAAATGAACAAATGAACAAATGAAAAAATGAACTAATGAACAAATGAACAAATGAACAAATGAACAAATGAACAAATGAACAAATGTACAAATGAACAAATGAACAAATGAAGAAATGAAGAAATGAAGAAATGAACAAATGAACAAACGAACAAATGAGCAAATGTACAAACGAACAAATGAAGAAATGAACAAATGAACAAATGAACAAATGAACAAATGAACAAATGAACAAATGAACAAATGAACAAATGAAGAAATGAAGAAATGAACCAATGAACAAATGAACAAATGAACAAATGAACAAATGAACAAATGAACAAATGAACAAATGAACAAATGAACAAATGAACAAATGAACAAATGTACAAATGAACAAATGAACAAATGAACAAATGAACAAATGAACAAATGAACAAATGAACAAATGAACAAATGAACAAATGAACAAATGAACAAATGAACAAATGAACAAATGAACAAATGAACAAATGAACAAATGAACAAATGAACAAATGAACAAATGAACAAATGAACAAATGATCAAATGAACAAATGAACAAATGAACAAATGAACAAATGAACAAACGAACAAACGAACAAACGAACAAACGAACAAACGAACAAACGAACAAACGAACAAACGAACAAACGAACAAATGAACAAATGAACAAATGAACAAATGAACAAATGAACAAATGAAGAAATGATCAAATGAACAAATGAACAAATGAACAAATGAACAAATGAACAAATGTACAAATGAACAAATGAACAAATGAACAAATGAACAAGTGAACAAATGAACAAATGAACAAATGAACAAATGAACAAATGAACAAATGAACAAATGAACAAACGAACAAACGAACAAACGAACAAACGAACAAACGAACAAACGAACAAATGAACAAATGAACAAATGGACAAATGGACAAATGAACAAATGAACAAATGAACAAATGAACAAATGAACAAATGAACAAATGAACAAATGAACAAATGAACAAATGAACAAATGAACAAATGAACAAATGAACAAATGAACAAATGAACAAATGAACAAATGAACAAATGAACAAATGAACAAATGAACAAATGAACAAATGAACAAATGAACAAACGAACAAACGAACAAATGAACAAACGAACAAACGAACAAATGAACAAATGGACAAATGAACAAATGAACAAATGAACAAATGAACAAATGAACAAATGAACAAACGAACAAATGAACAAATGAACAAATGAACAAATGAACAAACGAACAAACGAACAAACGAACAAACGAACAAACGAACAAACGAACAAATGAACAAACGAACAAATGAACAAATGAACAAATGAACAAATGAACAAATGGACAAATGAACAAATGAACAAATGAACAAATGAACAAATGAACAAATGAACAAATGAACAAATGAACAAATGAACAAATGAACAAATGAACAAATGGACAAATGAACAAATGAACAAATGAACAAATGAACAAATGAACAAATGAACAAATGAACAAATGAACAAATGAACAAATGAACAAATGTACAAATGAACAAATGAACAAATGAACAAATGAACAAATGAACAAATGAACAAATGAACAAATGAACAAATGAACAAATGAACAAATGAACAAATGAACAAATGATCAAATGAACAAATGAACAAATGAACAAATGAACAAATGAACACTTGAACAAATGAGCGAATAGGCAAATGAACGAATGAACAAATGAGCCAATAGACAATCGCGCAAATGGACAAATGAACAAATGAACAAATGAACAAATGAACAAATGAACAACTGAACAAATGAACAAATGAACAAATGAACAAATGAACAAATGAACAAATGAACAAATGAACAAATGAACAAATGAACAAATGAACAAATGAACAAATGAACAAATGAACAAATGAACAAATGAACAAATGAACAAATGAACAAATGAACAAATGAACAAATGAACAAATGAACAAATGAACAAATGAACAAATGAACAAATGAACAAATGAACAAATGAACAAATGAACAAATGAACAAATGAACAAATGAACAAATGAACAAATGAACAAATGAACAAATGAACAAATGAACAAATGAACAAATGAACAAATGAACAAATGAACAAATGAACAAATGAACAAATGAACAAATGAACAAATGAACAAATGAACAAATGAACAAATGAACAAATGAACGAATGAACGAATGAACGAATGAACTAATGAACGAATGAACAAATGAACAAATGAACGAATGAACGAATGAACGAATGAACGAATGAACGAATGAACAAATGAACGAATGAACAAATGAACAAATGAACAATTGAACAAATGAACAAATGAACAAATGAACAAATGAACAAATGAACAAATGAACAAATGAACAAATGAACAAATGAACAAATGAACAAATGAACAAATGAACAAATGAACAAATGAACAAATGAACAAAGGAACAAATGAACAAACGAACAAACGAACAAACGAACAAACGAACAAACGAACAAACGAACAAACGAACAAACGAACAAACGAACAAACGAACAAACGAACAAACGAACAAACGAACAAACGAACAAACGAACAAATGAACAAATGAACAAATGAACAAATGAACAAATGAACAAATGAACAAATGAACAAATGAACAAATGAACAAATGAACAAATGAACAAATGAACAAATGAACAAATGAACAAATGAACAAATGAACAAATGAACAAATGAACAAATGAACAAATGAACAAATGAACGAATGAACGAATGAACAAATGTACAAATGAACAAATGAACAAATGAACAAATGAACAAATGAACAAATGAACAAATGAACAAATGTACAAATGAACAAATGAACAAATGAACAAATGAACAAATGAACAAATGAACAAATGAACAAATGAACAAATGAACAAATGAACAAATGAACAAATGAACAAATGAACAAATGAACAAATGAACAAATGAACAAATGAACAAATGAACAAATGAACAAATGAACAAATGAACAAATGAACAAATGAACAAATGAACAAATGAACAAATGAACAAATGAACAAATGAACAAATGAACAAATGAACAAATGAACAAATGAACAAATGAACAAATGAACAAATGAACAAATGAACAAATGAACAAATGAACAAATGAACAAATGAACAAATGAACAAATGAACAAATGAACAAATGTACAAATGAACAAATGAACAAATGAACAAATGAACAAATGAACAAATGAACAAATGAACAAATGAACAAATGAACAAATGTACAAATGAACAAATGAACAAATGAACAAATGAACAAATGAACAAATGAACAATTGAACAAATGAACAAATGAACAAATGAACAAATGAACAAATGAACAAATGATCAAATGAACAAATGAACAAATGAACAAATGAACAAATGAACACTTGAACAAATGAGCGAATGAACAAATGAACAATTGAACAAATGAACAAATGAACAAATGAACAAATGAACAAATGAACAAATGAACAAATGAACAAATGAACAAATGAACAAATGAACAAATGAACAAATGAACAAATGAACAAATGAACAAATGAACACTTGAACAAATGAGCGAATAGGCAAATGAACGAATGAACAAATGAGCCAATAGACAATCGCGCAAATGGACAAATGAACAAATGAACAAATGAACAAATGAACAAATGAACAAATGAACAAATGAACAAATGAACAAATGAACAAATGAACAAATGAACAAATGAACAAATGAACAAATGAACAAATGAACAAATGAACAAATGAACAAATGAACAAATGAACAAATGAACAAATGAACAAATGAACAAATGAACAAATGAACAAATGAACAAATGAACAAATGAACAAATGAACAAATGAACGAATGAACAAATGAACAAATGAACAAATGAACAAATGAACAAATGAACGAATGAACAAATGAACAAATGAACAAATGAACAAATGAACAAATGAACAAATGAACAAATGAACAAATGAACAAATGAACAAATGAACAAATGAACAAATGAACAAATGAACAAATGAACAAATGAACAAATGAACAAATGAACAAATGAACAAATGAACAAATGAA
The DNA here is from genome assembly GCF_051020955.1 of Megalopta genalis. NCBI lineage: Eukaryota > Metazoa > Arthropoda > Insecta > Hymenoptera > Halictidae > Megalopta > Megalopta genalis. The sequence continues at coordinate 4,802,217 of NC_135022.1, forward strand.
CAAATGAACAAATGAACAAATGAACAAATGAACAAATGAACAAATGAACAAATGAACAAATGAACAAATGAACAAATGAACAAATGAACAAATGAACAAATGAACAAATGAACAAATGAACAAATGAACAAATGAACAAATGAACAAATGAACAAATGAACAAATGAACAAATGAACAAATGAACAAATGAACAAATGAACAAATGAACGAATGAACAAATGAACAAATGAACGAATGAACGAATGAACGAATGAACGAATGAACGAATGAACGAATGAACAAATGAACAATTGAACAAATGAACAAATGAACAAATGAACAAATGAACAAATGAACGAATGAACGAATGAACGAATGAACTAATGAACGAATGAACGAATGAACTAATGAACAAATGAACAAATGAGCGAATAGGCAAATGAACGAATGAACAAATGAGCCAATAGACAATCGCGCAAATGGACAAATGAACAAATGAACAAATGAACAAATGAACAAATTAACAAATGAACAAATGAACAAATGAACAAATGAACAAATGAACAAATGAACAAATGAACAAATGAACAAATGAACAAATGAACAAATGAACAAATGAACAAATGAACAAGTGAACAAATGAACAAATGAACAAATGAAAAAATGAACTAATGAACAAATGAACAAATGAACAAATGAACAAATGAACAAATGAACAAATGAACAAATGTACAAATGAACAAATGAACAAATGAAGAAATGAAGAAATGAAGAAATGAACAAATGAACAAACGAACAAATGAGCAAATGTACAAACGAACAAATGAAGAAATGAACAAATGAACAAATGAACAAATGAACAAATGAACAAATGAACAAATGAACAAATGAACAAATGAAGAAATGAAGAAATGAACCAATGAACAAATGAACAAATGAACAAATGAACAAATGAACAAATGAACAAATGAACAAATGAACAAATGAACAAATGAACAAATGTACAAATGAACAAATGAACAAATGAACAAATGAACAAATGAACAAATGAACAAATGAACAAATGAACAAATGAACAAATGAACAAATGAACAAATGAACAAATGAACAAATGAACAAATGAACAAATGAACAAATGAACAAATGAACAAATGAACAAATGAACAAATGAACAAATGATCAAATGAACAAATGAACAAATGAACAAATGAACAAATGAACAAATGAGCGAATAGGCAAATGAACGAATGAACAAATGAGCCAATAGACAATCGCGCAAATGGACAAATGAACAAATGAACAAATGAACAAATGAACAAATGAACAAATGAACAAATGAACAAATGAACAAATGAACAAATGAACAAATGAACAAATGAACAAATGAACAAATGAACAAATGAACAAATGAACAAATGAACAAATGAACAAATGAACAAATGAACAAATGAACAAATGAACAAATGAACAAGTGAACAAATGAACAAATGAACAAATGAAAAAATGAACTAATGAACAAATGAACAAATGAACAAATGAACAAATGAACAAATGTACAAATGAACAAATGAATAAATGAAGAAATGAAGAAATGAAGAAATGAACAAATGAACAAACGAACAAATGAGCAAATGTACAAATGAACAAATGAACAAATGAAGAAATGAACAAATGAAGAAATGAACAAATGAACAAATGAACAAATGAACAAATGAACAAATGAACAAATGTACAGATGAAGAAATGAACAAATGAACAAATGAACAAATGAACAAATGAACAAATGAACAAATGAACAAATGAACAAATGAACAAATGAAAAAATGAACTAATGAACAAATGAACAAATGAACAAATGAACAAATGAACAAATGAACAAATGAACAAATGAACAAATGAACAAATGAACAAATGAACAAATGAACAAATGAACAAATGAACAAATGAACAAATGAACAAATGAACAAATGAACAAATGAACAAATGAACAAATGAACAAATGAAGAAATGAACAAATGAACAAATGAACAAATGAACAAATGAACAAATGAACAAATGAACAAATGAACAAATGAACAAATGTACAGATGAACAAATGAAGAAATGAACAAATGAACAAATGAAGAAATGAAGAAATGAAGAAATGAACAAATGAAGAAATGAACAAATGAACAAATGAACAAATGTACAGATGAACAAATGAAGAAATGAACAAATGAACAAATGAACAAATGAACAAATGAACAAATGAACAAATGAACAAATGAACAAATGAACAAATGAACAAATGAACAAATGAACAAATGAACAAATGACCAAATGAACGAATGAACAAATGAACAAATGAACGAATGAACGACTGAACTAATGAACGAATGAACGAATGAACAAATGAACGAATGAACGAATGAACAAATGAACGAATGAACGAATGAACAAATGAACGAATGAACGAATGAACAAATGAACAAATGAACAAATGAACAAATGAACAAATGAACAAATGAACAAATGAACAAACGAACAAACGAACAAACGAACAAACGAACAAACGAACAAACGAACAAATGAACAAACGAACAAATGAACAAACGAACAAACGAACAATTGAACAAACGAACAAACGAACAAACGAACAAATGAACAAATGAACAAATGAACAAATGAACAAATGAACAAATGAACAAATGAACAAATGAACAAATGAACAAATGAACAAATGAACAAATGAACAAATGAACAAACGAACAAACGAACAAACGAACAAACGAACAAACGAACAAACGAACAAACGAACAAACGAACAAACGAACAAACGAACAAACGAACAAACGAACAAATGAACAAATGAACAAATGAACAAATGAACAAATGAACAAATGTACAAATGAACAAATGAACAAATGAACAAATGAACAAATGAACAAATGAACAAATGAACAAATGAACAAATGAACAAATGAACAAATGAACAAATGTACAAATGAACAAATGAACAAATGAACAAATGAACAAATGAACAAATGAACAAATGAACAAATGAACAAATGAACAAATGAACAAATGAACAAATGAACAAATGATCAAATGAACAAATGAACAAATGAACAAATGAACAAATGAACACTTGAACAAATGAGCGAATAGGCAAATGAACGAATGAACAAATGAGCCAATAGACAATCGCGCAAATGGACAAATGAACAAATGAACAAATGAACAAATGAACAAATGAACAAATGAACAAATGAACAAATGAACAAATGAACAAATGAACAAATGAACAAATGAACAAATGAACAAATGAACAAATGAACAAATGAACAAATGAACAAATGAACAAATGAACAAATGAACAAATGAACAAATGAACAAATGAACAAATGAACAAATGAACAAATGAACAAATGAACAAATGAACAAATGAACAAATGAACAAATGAACAAATGAACAAATGAACAAATGAACAAACGAACAAACGAACAAACGAACAAACGAACAAACGAACAAACGAACAAACGAACAAATGAACAAATGAACAAATGAACAAATGAACAAATGAACAAATGAACAAATGAACAAATGAACAAATGAAAAAGTGAACAAATGAACAAATGAACAAATGAAAAGATGAACTAATGAACAAATGAACAAATGAACAAATGAACAAATGAACAAATGAACAAATGTACAAATGAACAAATGAACAAATGAACAAATGAAGAAATGAAGAAATGAACAAATGAACAAATGAACAAATGAACAAATGAACAAATGAACAAATGAACAAATGAACAAATGAACAAATGAACAAATGAACAAATGAACAAATGAACAAATGAACAAGTGAACAAATGAACAAATGAACAAATGAAAAAATGAACTAATGAACAAATGAACAAATGAACAAATGAACAAATGAACAAATGTACAAATGAACAAATGAATAAATGAAGAAATGAAGAAATGAAGAAATGAACAAATGAACAAACGAACAAATGAGCAAATGTACAAATGAACAAATGAACAAATGAAGAAATGAACAAATGAAGAAATGAACAAATGAACAAATGAACAAATGAACAAATGAACAAATGAACAAATGTACAGATGAACAAATGAAGAAATGAACAAATGAACAAATGAACAAATGAACAAATGAACAAATGAACAAATGAACAAATGAACAAATGAACAAATGAACAAATGAAAAAATGAACTAATGAACAAATGAACAAATGAACAAATGAACAAATGAACAAATGAACAAATGAACAAATGAACAAATGAACAAATGAACAAATGAACAAATGAACAAATGTACAAATGAACAAATGAACAAATGAACAAATGAAGAAATGAAGAAATGAACAAATGAAGAAATGAACAAATGAACAAATGAACAAATGTACAGATGAACAAATGAAGAAATGAACAAATGAACAAATGAACAAATGAACAAATGAACAAATGAACAAATGAACAAATGAACAAATGAACAAATGAACAAATGAACAAATGAACAAATGAACAAATGTACAAATGAACAAATGGACAAATGAACAAATGAACAAATGAACAAATGAACAAATGAACAAATGAACAAATGAACAAATGAACAAATGAACAAATGAACAAATGAACAAATGAACAAATGAACAAATGAACAAATGAACAAATGAACAAATGAACAAATGAACAAATGAACAAATGAACAAATGAACAAATGAACAAATGAACAAATGAACAAATGAACAAATGAACAAATGAACAAATGAACAAATGAACAAATGAACAAATGAACAAATGAACAAATGAACAAATGAACAAATGAACAAATGAACAAATGAACAAATGAACAAATGAACAAACGAACAAACGAACAAACGAACAAATGAACAAATGAACAAATGAACAAATGAACAAATGAACAAATGAACAAATGAACAAATGAACAAATGAACAAATGAACAAATGAACAAATGAACAAATGAACAAATGAACAAATGAACAAATGAACAAATGAACAAATGAACAAATGAACAAATGAACAAATGAACAAATGAACAAATGAACAAATGAACAAATGAACAAATGAACAAATGAACAAATGAACAAATGAACAAATGAACAAATGAACAAATGAACAAATGAACAAATGAACAAGTGAACAAATGAACAAATGAACAAATGAAAAAATGAACTAATGAACAAATGAACAAATGAACAAATGAACAAATGAACAAATGAACAAATGAACAAATGAACAAATGAACAAATGAACAAATGAACAAATGAACAAATGAACAAATGAACAAATGAACAAATGAACAAATGAACAAATGAACAAATGAACAAATGAACAAATGAACAAATGAACAAATGAACAAATGAACAAATGAACAAATGAACAAATGAACAAATGAACAAATGAACACTTGAACAAATGAGCGAATAGGCAAATGAACGAATGAACAAATGAGCCAATAGACAATCGCGCAAATGGACAAATGAACAAATGAACAAATGAACAAATGAACAAATGAACAAATGAACAAATGAACAAATGAACAAATGAACAAATGAACAAATGAACAAATGAACAAATGAACAAATGAACAAATGAACAAATGAACAAATGAACAAATGAACAAATGAACAAATGAACAAATGAACAAATGAACAAATGAACAAATGAACAAATGAACAAATGAACAAACGAACAAACGAACAAACGAACAAACGAACAAATGAACAAATGAACAAATGAACAAATGAACAAATGAACAAATGAACAAATGAACAAATGAACAAATGAACAAATGAACAAATGAACAAATGAACAAATGAACAAAAGAACAAATGAACAAATGAATAAATGAACAAATGAACAAATGAATAAATGAACAAATGAACAAATGAACAAATGAACAAATTTACAAATGAACAAATGAACAAATGAACAAATGAACAAATGAACAAATGAACAAATGAACAAATGAACAAATGAACAAATGAACAAATGAACAAATGAACAAATGAACAAATGAACAAATGAACAAATGAACAAATGAACAAATGAACAAATGAACAAATGAACAAACGAACAAACGAACAAACGAACAAACGAACAAACGAACAAACGAACAAACGAACAAATGAAGAAATGAACAAATGAACAAATGAACAAATGAACAAATGAACAAATGAACAAATGAACAAATGAACAAATGAACAAATGAACAAATGAACAAATGAACAAATGAACAAATGAACAAATGAACAAATGAACAAATGTACAAATGAACAAATGAACAAATGAACAAATGAACAAATGAACAAATGAACAAATGAACAAATGAACAAATGAACAAATGAACAAATGAACAAATGAACAAATGAACAAATGAACAAATGAACAAATGAACAAATGAACAAATGAACAAATGAACAAGTGAACAAATGAACAAATGAACAAATGAAAAAATGAACTAATGAACAAATGAACAAATGAACAAATGAACAAATGAACAAATGAACAAATGAACAAATGAACAAATGAACAAATGTACAAATGAACAAATGAACAAATGAATAAATGAAGAAATGAAGAAATGAAGAAATGAACAAATGAACAAACGAACAAATGAGCAAATGTACAAATGAACAAATGAACAAATGAAGAAATGAACAAATGAAGAAATGAACAAATGAACAAATGAACAAATGAACAAATGAACAAATGAACAAATGTACAGATGAAGAAATGAACAAATGAACAAATGAACAAATGAACAAATGAACAAATGAACAAATGAACAAATGAACAAATGAACAAATGAAAAAATGAACTAATGAACAAATGAACAAATGAACAAATGAACAAATGAACAAATGAACAAATGAACAAATGAACAAATGAACAAATGAACAAATGAACAAATGAACAAATGAACAAATGAACAAATGAACAAATGAACAAATGAACAAATGAACAAATGAACAAATGAACAAATGAACAAATGAAGAAATGAACAAATGAACAAATGAACAAATGAACAAATGAACAAATGAACAAATGAACAAATGAACAAATGAACAAATGTACAGATGAACAAATGAAGAAATGAACAAATGAACAAATGAAGAAATGAAGAAATGAAGAAATGAACAAATGAAGAAATGAACAAATGAACAAATGAACAAATGTACAGATGAACAAATGAAGAAATGAACAAATGAACAAATGAACAAATGAACAAATGAACAAATGAACAAATGAACAAATGAACAAATGAACAAATGAACAAATGAACAAATGAACAAATGAACAAATGACCAAATGAACGAATGAACAAATGAACAAATGAACGAATGAACGACTGAACTAATGAACGAATGAACGAATGAACAAATGAACGAATGAACGAATGAACAAATGAACGAATGAACGAATGAACAAATGAACGAATGAACGAATGAACAAATGAACAAATGAACAAATGAACAAATGAACAAATGAACAAATGAACAAATGAACAAACGAACAAACGAACAAACGAACAAACGAACAAACGAACAAACGAACAAATGAACAAACGAACAAATGAACAAACGAACAAACGAACAATTGAACAAACGAACAAACGAACAAACGAACAAATGAACAAATGAACAAATGAACAAATGAACAAATGAACAAATGAACAAATGAACAAATGAACAAATGAACAAATGAACAAATGAACAAATGAACAAATGAACAAACGAACAAACGAACAAACGAACAAACGAACAAACGAACAAACGAACAAACGAACAAACGAACAAACGAACAAACGAACAAACGAACAAACGAACAAATGAACAAATGAACAAATGAACAAATGAACAAATGAACAAATGTACAAATGAACAAATGAACAAATGAACAAATGAACAAATGAACAAATGAACAAATGAACAAATGAACAAATGAACAAATGAACAAATGAACAAATGTACAAATGAACAAATGAACAAATGAACAAATGAACAAATGAACAAATGAACAAATGAACAAATGAACAAATGAACAAATGAACAAATGAACAAATGAACAAATGATCAAATGAACAAATGAACAAATGAACAAATGAACAAATGAACACTTGAACAAATGAGCGAATAGGCAAATGAACGAATGAACAAATGAGCCAATAGACAATCGCGCAAATGGACAAATGAACAAATGAACAAATGAACAAATGAACAAATGAACAAATGAACAAATGAACAAATGAACAAATGAACAAATGAACAAATGAACAAATGAACAAATGAACAAATGAACAAATGAACAAATGAACAAATGAACAAATGAACAAATGAACAAATGAACAAATGAACAAATGAACAAATGAACAAATGAACAAATGAACAAATGAACAAATGAACAAATGAACAAATGAACAAATGAACAAATGAACAAATGAACAAATGAACAAATGAACAAACGAACAAACGAACAAACGAACAAACGAACAAACGAACAAACGAACAAACGAACAAATGAACAAATGAACAAATGAACAAATGAACAAATGAACAAATGAACAAATGAACAAATGAACAAATGAAAAAGTGAACAAATGAACAAATGAACAAATGAAAAGATGAACTAATGAACAAATGAACAAATGAACAAATGAACAAATGAACAAATGAACAAATGTACAAATGAACAAATGAACAAATGAACAAATGAAGAAATGAAGAAATGAACAAATGAACAAATGAACAAATGAACAAATGAACAAATGAACAAATGAACAAATGAACAAATGAACAAATGAACAAATGAACAAATGAACAAATGAACAAATGAACAAGTGAACAAATGAACAAATGAACAAATGAAAAAATGAACTAATGAACAAATGAACAAATGAACAAATGAACAAATGAACAAATGTACAAATGAACAAATGAATAAATGAAGAAATGAAGAAATGAAGAAATGAACAAATGAACAAACGAACAAATGAGCAAATGTACAAATGAACAAATGAACAAATGAAGAAATGAACAAATGAAGAAATGAACAAATGAACAAATGAACAAATGAACAAATGAACAAATGAACAAATGTACAGATGAACAAATGAAGAAATGAACAAATGAACAAATGAACAAATGAACAAATGAACAAATGAACAAATGAACAAATGAACAAATGAACAAATGAACAAATGAAAAAATGAACTAATGAACAAATGAACAAATGAACAAATGAACAAATGAACAAATGAACAAATGAACAAATGAACAAATGAACAAATGAACAAATGAACAAATGAACAAATGTACAAATGAACAAATGAACAAATGAACAAATGAAGAAATGAAGAAATGAACAAATGAAGAAATGAACAAATGAACAAATGAACAAATGTACAGATGAACAAATGAAGAAATGAACAAATGAACAAATGAACAAATGAACAAATGAACAAATGAACAAATGAACAAATGAACAAATGAACAAATGAACAAATGAACAAATGAACAAATGAACAAATGTACAAATGAACAAATGGACAAATGAACAAATGAACAAATGAACAAATGAACAAATGAACAAATGAACAAATGAACAAATGAACAAATGAACAAATGAACAAATGAACAAATGAACAAATGAACAAATGAACAAATGAACAAATGAACAAATGAACAAATGAACAAATGAACAAATGAACAAATGAACAAATGAACAAATGAACAAATGAACAAATGAACAAATGAACAAATGAACAAATGAACAAATGAACAAATGAACAAATGAACAAATGAACAAATGAACAAATGAACAAATGAACAAATGAACAAATGAACAAATGAACAAATGAACAAACGAACAAACGAACAAACGAACAAATGAACAAATGAACAAATGAACAAATGAACAAATGAACAAATGAACAAATGAACAAATGAACAAATGAACAAATGAACAAATGAACAAATGAACAAATGAACAAATGAACAAATGAACAAATGAACAAATGAACAAATGAACAAATGAACAAATGAACAAATGAACAAATGAACAAATGAACAAATGAACAAATGAACAAATGAACAAATGAACAAATGAACAAATGAACAAATGAACAAATGAACAAATGAACAAATGAACAAATGAACAAATGAACAAGTGAACAAATGAACAAATGAACAAATGAAAAAATGAACTAATGAACAAATGAACAAATGAACAAATGAACAAATGAACAAATGAACAAATGAACAAATGAACAAATGAACAAATGAACAAATGAACAAATGAACAAATGAACAAATGAACAAATGAACAAATGAACAAATGAACAAATGAACAAATGAACAAATGAACAAATGAACAAATGAACAAATGAACAAATGAACAAATGAACAAATGAACAAATGAACAAATGAACAAATGAACACTTGAACAAATGAGCGAATAGGCAAATGAACGAATGAACAAATGAGCCAATAGACAATCGCGCAAATGGACAAATGAACAAATGAACAAATGAACAAATGAACAAATGAACAAATGAACAAATGAACAAATGAACAAATGAACAAATGAACAAATGAACAAATGAACAAATGAACAAATGAACAAATGAACAAATGAACAAATGAACAAATGAACAAATGAACAAATGAACAAATGAACAAATGAACAAATGAACAAATGAACAAATGAACAAATGAACAAACGAACAAACGAACAAACGAACAAACGAACAAATGAACAAATGAACAAATGAACAAATGAACAAATGAACAAATGAACAAATGAACAAATGAACAAATGAACAAATGAACAAATGAACAAATGAACAAATGAACAAAAGAACAAATGAACAAATGAATAAATGAACAAATGAACAAATGAATAAATGAACAAATGAACAAATGAACAAATGAACAAATTTACAAATGAACAAATGAACAAATGAACAAATGAACAAATGAACAAATGAACAAATGAACAAATGAACAAATGAACAAATGAACAAATGAACAAATGAACAAATGAACAAATGAACAAATGAACAAATGAACAAATGAACAAATGAACAAATGAACAAATGAACAAACGAACAAACGAACAAACGAACAAACGAACAAACGAACAAACGAACAAACGAACAAATGAAGAAATGAACAAATGAACAAATGAACAAATGAACAAATGAACAAATGAACAAATGAACAAATGAACAAATGAACAAATGAACAAATGAACAAATGAACAAATGAACAAATGAACAAATGAACAAATGAACAAATGTACAAATGAACAAATGAACAAATGAACAAATGAACAAATGAACAAATGAACAAATGAACAAATGAACAAATGAACAAATGAACAAATGAACAAATGAACAAATGAACAAATGAACAAATGAACAAATGAACAAATGAACAAATGAACAAATGAACAAGTGAACAAATGAACAAATGAACAAATGAAAAAATGAACTAATGAACAAATGAACAAATGAACAAATGAACAAATGAACAAATGAACAAATGAACAAATGTACAAATGAACAAATGAACAAATGAAGAAATGAAGAAATGAAGAAATGAACAAATGAACAAACGAACAAATGAGCAAATGTACAAATGAACAAATGAACAAATGAAGAAATGAACAAATGAACAAATGAACAAATGAACAAATGAACAAATGAACAAATGAACAAATGAACAAATGAACAAATGAACAAATGAACAAATGAACAAATGTACAGATGAACAAATGAAGAAATGAACAAATGAACAAATGAACAAATGAACAAATGAACAAATGAACAAATGAACAAATGAACAAATGAACAAATGAACAAACGAAAAAACGAACAAACGAACAAACGAACAAATGAACAAATGAGCAAATGAACAAGTGAACAAATGAACAAATGAACAAATGAAAAAATGAACTAATGAACAAATGAACAAATGAACAAATGAACAAATGAACAAATGAACAAATGAACAAATGAACAAATGAACAAATGAACAAATGTACAAATGAACAAATGAACAAATGAAGAAATGAAGAAATGAAGAAATGAACAAATGAACAAATGAACAAATGAACAAATGAACAAATGAACAAATGAGCAAATGAACAAATGAAGAAATGAACAAATGAGCGAATAGGCAAATGAACGAATGAACAAATGAGCCAATAGACAATCGCGCAAATGGACAAATGAACAAATGAACAAATGAACAAATGAACAAATGAACAAATGAACAAATGAACAAATGAACAAATGAACAAATGAACAAATGAACAAATGAACAAATGAACAAATGAACAAATGAACAAATGAACAAATGAACAAATGAACAAATGAACAAATGAACAAATGAACAAATGAACAAATGAACAAATGAACAAATGAACAAATGAACAAATGAGCAAATGAACAAATGAAGAAATGAACAAATGAGCGAATAGGCAAATGAACGAATGAACAAATGAGCCAATAGACAATCGCGCAAATGGACAAATGAACAAATGAACAAATGAACAAATGAACAAATGAACAAATGAACAAATGAACAAATGAACAAATGAACAAATGAACAAATGAACAAATGAACAAATGAACAAATGAACAAATGAACAAATGAACAAATGAACAAATGAACAAATGAACAAATGAACAAATGAACAAATGAACAAATGAACAAATGAACAAATGAACAAATGAACAAATGAACAAATGCACAAATGAACAAATGAACAAATGAACAAATGAACAAATGAACAAATGAACAAATGAACAAATGAACAAATGGACAAATGAACAAATGAACAAATGAACAAATGAACAAATGAACAAATGAACAAATGAACAAATGAACAAATGAACAAATGAACAAATGAACAAATGAACAAATGAACAAATGAACAAATGAACAAATGAACAAATGAACAAATGAACAAATGAACAAATGAACAAATGAACAAATGAACAAATGAACAAATGAACAAATGAACAAATGAACAAATGAACAAATGAACAAATGAACAAATGAACAAATGAACAAATGAACAAATGAACAAATGAACAAATGAACAAATGAACAAATGAACAAATGAACAAATGAACAAATGAACAAATGAACAAATGAACAAATGAACAAATGAACAAATGAACAAATGAACAAATGAACAAATGAAAAAATGAACTAATGAACAAATGAAGAAATGAACAAATGAACAAATGAACAAATGAACAAATGAGCAAAATGAGCAAAAGGAACAAATGAACAAATGAACAAATGAACAAATGAACAAATGAACAAATGAACAAATGAACAAATGAACAAATGTACAAATGAACAAATGAACAAATGAACAAATGAACGAATGAACAAATGAACAAATGAACAAATGAACAAATGAACAAATGAACAAATGAACAAATGAACAAATGAACAAATGAACAAATGAACAAATGAACAAATGAACAAATGAACAAATGAACAAATGAACAAATGAACAAATGAACAAATGAACAAATGAACAAATGAACAAATGAACAAATGAACAAATGATCAAATGAACAAATGAACAAATGAACAAATGAACAAATGAACAAATGAGCGAATAGGCAAATGAACGAATGAACAAATGAGCCAATAGACAATCGCGCAAATGAACAAATGAACAAATGAACAAATGAACAAATGAACAAATGAACAAATGAACAAATGAACAAATGAACAAATGAACAAATGAACAAATGAACAAATGAACAAATGAACAAGTGAACAAATGAACAAATGAACAAATGAAAAAATGAACTAATGAACAAATGAACAAATGAACAAATGAACAAATGAACAAATGAACAAATGTACAAATGAACAAATGAACAAATGAAGAAATGAAGAAATGAAGAAATGAACAAATGAACAAACGAACAAATGAGCAAATGTACAAACGAACAAATGAAGAAATGAACAAATGAACAAATGAACAAATGAACAAATGAACAAATGAACAAATGAACAAATGAAGAAATGAAGAAATGAAGAAATGAACAAATGAACAAATGAACAAATGAACAAATGAACAAATGAACAAATGAACAAATGAACAAATGAACAAATGAACAAATGAACAAATGAACAAATGAACAAATGAACAAATGAACAAATGAACAAATGAACAAATGAACAAATGAACAAATGAACAAATGAACAAATGAACAAATGAACAAATGAACAAATGAACAAATGAACAAATGAACAAATGAACAAATGAACAAATGAACAAATGAACAAATGAACAAATGTACAAATGAACAAATGAACAAATGAACAAATGAACAAATGAACAAATGAACAAATGAACAAATGAACAAATGAACAAATGAACAAATGAACAAATGAACAAATGAACAAATGAACAAATGAACAAATGAACAAATGAACAAATGAACAAATGAACAAATGAACAAATGAACAAATGAACAAATGAACAAATGAACAAATGAACAAATGAACAAATGAACAAATGAACAAATGAACAAGTGAACAAATGAACAAATGAACAAATGAAAAAATGAACAAATGAACAAATGAACAAATGAACAAATGAACAAATGAACAAATGAACAAATGAACAAATGAACAAATGTACAAATGAACAAATGAATAAATGAAGAAATGAAGAAATGAAGAAATGAACAAATGAACAAATGAGCAAATGTACAAATGAACAAATGAACAAATGAAGAAATGAACAAATGAACAAATGTACAAATGAACAAATGAACAAATGAAGAAATGAACAAATGAAGAAATGAACAAATGAACAAATGAACAAATGAACAAATGAACAAATGAACAAATGAACAAATGAACAAATGAACAAATGAACAAATGAACAAATGAACAAATGAACAAATGAACAAATGAACAAATGAACAAATGAACAAATGAACAAATGAACAAATGAACAAATGAACAAATGAACAAATGTACAAATGAACAAATGGACAAATGAACAAATGAACAAATGAACAAATGAACAAATGAACAAATGAACAAATGAACAAATGAACAAACGAACAAATGAACAAACGAACAAATGAACAAACGAAAAAACGAACAAACGAACAAACGAACAAATGAACAAATGAGCAAATGAACAAGTGAACAAATGAACAAATGAACAAATGAAAAAATGAACTAATGAACAAATGAACAAATGAACAAATGAACAAATGAACAAATGAACAAATGAACAAATGTACAAATGAACAAATGAACAAATGAACAAATGAACAAATGAACAAATGAACAAATGAACAAATGAACAAATGAACAAATGAACAAATGAACAAGTGAACAAATGAAAAAATGAACTAATGAACAAATGAACAAATGAACAAATGAACAAATGAACAAATGAACAAATGTACAAATGAACAAATGAACAAATGAAGAAATGAAGAAATGAAGAAATGATCAAATGAACAAACGAACAAATGAGCAAATGTACAAATGAACAAATGAACAAATGAACAAATGAAGAAATGAACAAATGAACAAATGAACAAATGAACAAATGAACAAATGAACAAATGAACAAATGGACAAATGAACAAATGAACAAATGAACAAATGAACAAATGAACAAATGAACAAATGAACAAATGAACAAATGAACAAATGAACAAACGAACAAACGAACAAACGAACAAACGAACAAACGAACAAACGAACAAACGAACAAACGAACAAACGAACAAATGAACAAATGAACAAATGAACAAATGAACAAATGAACAAATGAACAAATGAACAAATGAACAAATGAACAAATGTACAAATGAACAAATGAACAAATGTACAAATGAACAAATGAACAAATGAACAAATGAACAAATGAACAAATGAACAAATGAACAAATGAACAAATGAACAAATGTACAAATGAACAAATGAACAAATGAAGAAATGAAGAAATGAAGAAATGATCAAATGAACAAACGAACAAATGAGCAAATGTACAAATGAACAAATGAACAAATGAACAAATGAACAAACGAACAAATGAACAAACGAACAAATGAAAAAAATGAACAAATGAACAAATGAACAAATGAACAAATGAACAAATGGACAAATGAACAAATGAACAAATGAACAAATGAACAAATGAACAAATGAACAAATGAACAAATGAACAAATGAACAAACGAACAAACGAACAAACGAACAAACGAACAAACGAACAAACGAACAAACGAACAAACGAACAAACGAACAAACGAACAAACGAACAAACGAACAAATGAACAAATGAACAAATGAACAAATGAACAAATGAACAAATGAACAAATGAACAAATGAACAAATGAACAAATGTACAAATGAACAAATGAACAAATGAACAAATGAACAAATGAACAAATGAACAAATGAACAAATGAACACATGAACAAATGAACAAATGAACAAATGAACAAATGAACAAATGAACAAATGAACAAATGAACAAATGAACAAATGAACAAGTGAACAAATGAACAAATGAACAAATGAAAAAATGAACTAATGAACAAATGAACAAATGAACAAATGAACAAATGAACAAATGAACAAATGAACAAATGTACAAATGAACAAATGAACAAATGAACAAATGAACAAATGAACAAATGAACAAATGAACAAACGAACAAATGAGCAAATGTACAAATGAACAAATGAACAAATGAAGAAATGAACAAATGAGGAAATGAACAAATGAACAAATGAACAAATGAACAAATGAACAAATGAACAAATGAACAAATGAACAAATGAACAAATGTACAGATGAACAAATGAAGAAATGAACAAATGAACAAATGAACAAATGAACAAATGAACAAATGAACAAATGAACAAATGAACAAATGAACAAATGGACAAATGAACAAATGAACAAATGAACAAATGAACAAATGAACAAATGAACAAATGAACAAATGAACAAATGAACAAATGAACAAATGAACAAACGAACAAACGAACAAACGAACAAACGAACAAATGAACAAATGAACAAATGAACAAGTGAACAAATGAACAAATGAACAAATGAAAAAATGAACTAATGAACAAATGAACAAATGAACAAATGAAGAAATGAACAAATGAACAAATGAACAAGTGAACAAATGAACAAATGAACAAATGAACAAATGAACAAATGAACAAATGAACAAATGAACAAATGAACAAGTGAACAAATGAACAAATGAACAAATGAAAAAATGAAAAAATGAACTAATGAAGAAATGAAGAAATGAAGAAATGAACAAATGAACAAACGAGCAAACGAACAAATCAACAAATGAACAAACGAACAAACGAACAAATGAACAAATGAACAAATGTACAAATGTACAAATGAACAAATGAACAAATGAAGAAATGAAGAAATGAAGAAATGAAGAAATGAACAAATGAACAAATGAACAAATGAACAAATGAAGAAATGAAGAAATGAAGAAATGAAGAAATGAACAAATGAACAAATGAACAAATGAACAAATGAACAAATGAACAAATGAACAAATGAATAAATGAACAAATGAACAAATGAACAAATGAACAAATGAACAAATGAACAAATGAACAAATGAACAAATGAACAAATGAACAAATGAACAAATGAACAAATGAACAAATGTACAAATGAACAAATGAACAAATGAACAAATGAACAAATGAACAAATGAACAAATGAACAAATGAACAAATGAACAAATGAACAAATGAACAAATGAACAAATGAACAAATGAACAAATGAACAAATGTACAAATGAACAAATGAACAAATGAACAAATGAACAAATGAACAAATGAACAAATGAACAAATGAACAAATGAACAAATGAACAAATGAACAAATGAACAAATGAAAAAGTGAACAAATGAACAAATGAACAAATGAAAAAATGAACTAATGAACAAATGAACAAATGAACAAATGAACAAATGAACAAATGAACAAATGTACAAATGAACAAATGAACAAATGAAGAAATGAAGAAATGAACAAATGAAGAAATGAACAAATGAACAAACGAACAAATGAACAAACGAACAAATGAGCAAATGTACAAATGAACAAATGAACAAATGAAGAAATGAAGAAATGAACAAATGAACAAATGAACAAATGAACAAATGAACAAATGTACAGATGAACAAATGAAGAAATGAACAAATGAACAAATGAACAAATGAACAAATGAACAAATGAACAAATGAACAAATGAACAAATGAACAAATGAACAAATGAACAAATGAACAAATGAACAAATGAACAAATGAACAAATGAACAAATGAACAAATGAACAAATGAACAAATGAACAAATGAACAAATGAACAAATGAACAAATGTACAGATGAACAAATGAAGAAATGAACAAATGAACAAATGAACAAATGAACAAATGAACAAATGAACAAATGAACAAATGAACAAATGAACAAATGAACAAATGAACAAATGAACAAATGAACAAATGAACAAATGAACAAATGAACAAATGAACAAATGAACAAATGAACAAATGAACAAATGAACAAATGAACAAATGAACAAATGAACAAATGAACAAATGAACAAATGAACAAATGAACAAATGAACAAATGAACAAATGAACGAATGAACGAATGAACGAATGAACTAATGAACGAATGAACAAATGAACAAATGAACGAATGAACGAATGAACGAATGAACGAATGAACGAATGAACGAATGAACAAATGAACAAATGAACAATTGAACAAATGAACAAATGAACAAATGAACAAATGAACAAATGAACAAATGAACAAATGAACAAATGAACAAATGAACAAATGAACAAATGAACAAATGAACAAATGAACAAATGAACAAATGAACAAATGAACAAATGAACAAATGAACAAATGAACAAATGAACAAATGAGCGAATAGGCAAATGAACGAATGAACAAATGAGCCAATAGACAATCGCGCAAATGGACAAATGAACAAATGAACAAATGAACAAATGAACAAATTAACAAATGAACAAATGAACAAATGAACAAATGAACAAATGAACAAATGAACAAATGAACAAATGAACAAATGAACAAATGAACAAATGAACAAATGAACAAATGAACAAGTGAACAAATGAACAAATGAACAAATGAAAAAATGAACTAATGAACAAATGAACAAATGAACAAATGAACAAATGAACAAATGAACAAATGAACAAATGAACAAATGAACAAATGAACAAATGTACAAATGAACAAATGAACAAATGAACAAATGAACAAATGAACAAATGTACAAATGAACAAATGAACAAATGAACAAATGAACAAATGAACAAATGAACAAATGAACAAATGAACAAATGAACAAATGAACAAATGAACAAATGAACAAATGTACAAATGTACAAATGAACAAATGAAGAAATGAAGAAATGAAGAAATGAACAAATGAAGAAATGAACAAATGAACAAACGAACAAATGAGCAAATGTACAAATGAACAAATGAACAAATGAAGAAATGAACAAATGAAGAAATGAACAAATGAACAAATGAACAAATGAACAAATGAACAAATGAACAAATGAACAAATGAACAAATGTACAGATGAACAAATGAAGAAATGAACAAATGAACAAATGAACAAATGAACAAATGAACAAATGAACAAATGAACAAATGTACAAATGAACAAATGAACAAATGAACAAATGAACAAATGAACAAATGAACAAATGAACAAATGAGCAAATGTACAGATGAACAAATGAAGAAATGAACAAATGAACAAATGAACAAATGAACAAATGAACAAATGAACAAATGAACAAATGAACAAATGAACAAATGAACAAACGAACAAATGAAGAAATGAACAAATGAACAAATGAACAAATGAACAAATGAACAAATGAACAAAGGAACAAATGAACAAAGGAACAAACGAACAAATGAACAAATGAACAAATGAACAAATGAACAAATGAACAAATGGACAAATGAACAAATGAACAAATGAACAAATGAACAAATGAACAAATGAACAAATGAACAAATGAACAAATGAACAAATGAACAAACGAACAAACGAACAAACGAACAAACGAACAAACGAACAAATGAAGAAATGAACAAATGAACAAATGAACAAATGAACAAATGAACAAATGAACAAATGAACAAATGAACAAATGAACAAATGAACAAATGTACAAATGAACAAATGAACAAATGAACAAATGAACAAATGAACAAATGAACAAATGAACAAATGAACAAATGAACAAATGAACAAAATGAACAAATGAACAAATGAACAAATGAGCGAATAGGCAAATGAACGAATGAACAAATGAGCCAATAGACAATCGCGCAAATGGACAAATGAACAAATGAACAAATGAACAAATGAACAAATGAACAAATGAACAAATGAACAAATGAACAATTGAACAAATGAACAAATGAACAAATGAACAAATGAACAAATGAACAAATGAACAAATGAACAAATGAACAAATGAACAAATGAACAAATGAACAAATGAACAAATGAACAAATGAACAAATGAACAAATGAACAAATGAACAAATGAACAAATGAACAAATGAACAAATGAACAAATGAACAAATGAACAAATGAACAAATGAACAAATGAACAAATGAACAAATGAACAAGTGAACAAATGAAAAAATGAACTAATGAACAAATGAGCAAATGAACAAATGAACAAATGAACAAATGAACAAATGAACAAATGAACAAATGAACAAATGAACAAATGTACAAATGAACAAATGAAGAAATGAACAAATGAACAAATGATCAAATGAACAAATGAACAAATGAACAAATGAACAAATGAACAAATGAACAAGTGAACAAATGAAAAAATGAACTAATGAACAAATGAACAAATGAACAAATGAACAAATGAACAAATGAACAAATGTACAAATGAACAAATGAACAAATGAAGAAATGAAGAAATGAAGAAATGATCAAATGAACAAACGAACAAATGAGCAAATGTACAAATGAACAAATGAACAAATGAACAAATGAAGAAATGAACAAATGAACAAATGAACAAATGAACAAATGAACAAATGAACAAATGAACAAATGAACAAATGTACAGATGAACAAATGAAGAAATGAACAAATGAACAAATGAACAAATGAACAAATGAACAAACGAACAAATGAACAAATGAACAAATGAACAAATGAACAAATGTACAAATGAACAAATGAACAAATGAACAAATGAACAAATGAACAAATGAACAAATGAACAAATGAACAAATGAACAAATGAACAAATGAACAAATGAACAAATGAACAAATGAACAAATGAACAAATGAACAAATGAACAAATGAACAAATGAACAAATGAACAAATGAACAAATGAACAAATGAACAAAGGAACAAACGAACAAATGAAAAAAATGAACAAATGAACAAATGAACAAATGAACAAATGAACAAATGGACAAATGAACAAATGAACAAATGAACAAATGAACAAATGAACAAATGAACAAATGAACAAATGAACAAATGAACAAATGAACAAATGAACAAATGAACAAACGAACAAACGAACAAACGAACAAACGAACAAACGAACAAACGAACAAATGAAGAAATGAACAAATGAACAAATGAACAAATGAACAAATGAACAAATGAACAAATGAACAAATGAACAAATGAACAAATGATCAAATGAACAAATGAACAAATGAACAAATGAACAAATGAACAAATGAACAAATGAACAAATGAACAAATGAACAAATGAACAAATGAACAAATGAACAAATGAACAAATGAACAAATGAACAAATGAACAAATGAACAAATGAACAAATGAACAAATGAACAAGTGAACAAATGAACAAATGAACAAATGAAAAAATGAACTAATGAACAAATGAACAAATGAACAAATGAACAAATGAACAAATGAACAAATGAACAAATGTACAAATGAACAAATGAACAAATGAAGAAATGAAGAAATGAAGAAATGAACAAATGAACAAACGAACAAATGAGCAAATGAACAAATGAAGAAATGAACAAATGAGCGAATAGGCAAATGAACGAATGAACAAATGAGCCAATAGACAATCGTGCAAATGGACAAATGAACAAATGAACAAATGAACAAATGAACAAATGAACAAATGAACAAATGAACAAATGAACAAATGAACAAATGAACAAATGAACAAATGAACAAATGAACAAATGAACAAATGAACAAATGAACAAATGAACAAATGAACAAATGAACAAATGAACAAATGAACAAATGAACAAATGAACAAATGAACAAATGAACAAACGAACAAATGAACAAACGAACAAACGAACAAATGAACAAATGAACAAATGAACAAATGAACAAATGAACAAATGAACAAATGAACAAATGAACAAATGAACAAATGAACAAATGAACAAATGAACAAATGAACAAATGAACAAATGAACAAATGAACAAATGAACAAATGAACAAATGAACAAATGAACAAATGAACAAATGAACAAATGAACAAATGAACAAATGAACAAATGAACAAATGAACAAATGAACAAATGAACAAATGAACAAATGAACAAATGAACAAATGAACAAATGAACAAATGAACAAATGAACAAATGAACAAATGAACAAATGAACAAATGAACAAATGAACAAATGAATAAATGAACAAATGAACAAATGAACAAATGAACAAATGAACAAATGAACAAATGAACAAATGAACAAATGAACAAATGAACAAATGAACAAATGAACAAATGAACAAATGAACAAATGAACAAATGAACAAATGAACAAATGAACAAATGAACAAATGAACAAATGAACAAATGAACAAATGAACAAATGAACAAATGAACAAATGAACAAATGAAAAAATGAACTAATGAACAAATGAAGAAATGAACAAATGAACAAATGAACAAATGAACAAGTGAACAAATGAACAAATGAACAAATGAAAAAATGAACAAATGAACAAATGAACAAATGAACAAATGTACAAATGAACAAATGAACAAATGAAGAAATGAAGAAATGAAGAAATGAAGAAATGAACAAATGAACAAACGAACAAATGAGCAAATGTACAAACGAACAAATGAAGAAATGAACAAATGAACAAATGAACAAATGAACAAATGAACAAATGAACAAATGAACAAATGAACAAATGAACAAATGAACAAATGAAGAAATGAAGAAATGAAGAAATGAACAAATGAACAAATGAACAAATGTACAAATGAACAAATGAACAAATGAACAAATGAACGAATGAACAAATGAACAAATGAACAAATGAACAAATGAACAAATGTACAAATGAACAAATGAACAAATGAACAAATGAACAAATGAACAAATGAACAAATGAACAAATGAACAAATGAACAAATGAACAAATGAACAAATGAACAAATGAACAAATGAACAAATGAAAAAATGAACAAATGAACAAATGAACAAATGAACAAATGAACAAATGAACAAATGAACAAATGAACAAATGTACAAATGAACAAATGAATAAATGAAGAAATGAAGAAATGAAGAAATGAACAAATGAACAAATGAGCAAATGTACAAATGAACAAATGAACAAATGAAGAAATGAACAAATGAAGAAATGAACAAATGAACAAATGAACAAATGAACAAATGAACAAATGAACAAATGAACAAATGTACAGATGAACAAATGAACAAATGAACAAATGACCAAATGAACAAATGAACAAATGAACAAATGAACAAATGAACAAATGAACAAATGAACAAATGAACAAATGAACAAATGAACAAATGAACAAATGAACAAATGAACAAATGAACAAATGAACAAATGTACAAATGAACAAATGGACAAATGAACAAATGAACAAATGAACAAATGAACAAATGAACAAATGAACAAATGAACAAACGAACAAATGAACAAACGAAAAAACGAACAAACGAACAAACGAACAAATGAACAAATGAGCAAATGAACAAGTGAACAAATGAACAAATGAACAAATGAAAAAATGAACTAATGAACAAATGAACAAATGAACAAATGAACAAATGAACAAATGAACAAATGAACAAATGTACAAATGAACAAATGAACAAATGAACAAATGAACAAATGAACAAATGAACAAATGAACAAATGAACAAATGAACAAATGAACAAATGAACAAGTGAACAAATGAAAAAATGAACTAATGAACAAATGAACAAATGAACAAATGAACAAATGAACAAATGAACAAATGTACAAATGAACAAATGAACAAATGAAGAAATGAAGAAATGAAGAAATGATCAAATGAACAAACGAACAAATGAGCAAATGTACAAATGAACAAATGAACAAATGAACAAATGAAGAAATGAACAAATGAACAAATGAACAAATGAACAAATGAACAAATGAACAAATGAACAAATGAACAAATGAACAAATGAACAAATGGACAAATGAACAAATGAACAAATGAACAAATGAACAAATGAACAAATGAACAAATACAAATGAACAAATGAACAAATGAACAAATGAACAAATGAACAAATGAACAAACGAACAAACGAACAAACGAACAAACGAACAAACGAACAAACGAACAAAAACGAACAAATGAACAAATGAACAAATGAACAAATGAACAAATGAACAAATGAACAAATGAACAAATGAACAAATGAACAAATGAACAAATGTACAAATGAACAAATGAACAAATGTACAAATGAACAAATGAACAAATGAACAAATGAACAAATGAACAAATGAACAAATGAACAAATGAACAAATGAACAAATGTACAAATGAACAAATGAACAAATGAAGAAATGAAGAAATGAAGAAATGATCAAATGAACAAACGAACAAATGAAAAAAATGAACAAACGAACAAACGAACAAACGAACAAACGAACAAATGAACAAATGAACAAATGAACAAATGAACAAATGAACAAATGAACAAATGAACAAATGAACAAATGAACAAATGAACAAATGAACAAATGAACAAATGAACAAATGAACAAATGAACAAATGAACAAATGAACAAATGAACAAGTGAACAAATGAACAAATGAACAAATGAAAAAATGAACTAATGAACAAATGAACAAATGAACAAATGAACAAATGAACAAATGAACAAATGAACAAATGTACAAATGAACAAATGAACAAATGAAGAAATGAAGAAATGAAGAAATGAACAAATGAACAAACGAACAAATGAGCAAATGAACAAATGAAGAAATGAACAAATGAGCGAATAGGCAAATGAACGAATGAACAAATGAGCCAATAGACAATCGCGCAAATGGACAAATGAACAAATGAACAAATGAACAAATGAACAAATGAACAAATGAACAAATGAACAAATGAACAAATGAACAAATGAACAAATGAACAAATGAACAAATGAACAAATGAACAAATGAACAAATGAACAAATGAACAAATGAACAAATGAACAAACGAACAAACGAACAAACGAACAAACGAACAAACGAACAAATGAACAAATGAACAAATGAACAAATGAACAAATGAACAAATGAACAAATGAACAAATGAACAAATGAACAAATGAACAAATGAACAAATGAACAAATGAACAAATGAACAAATGAACAAATGAACAAATGAACAAATGAACAAATGAACAAATGAACAAATGAACAAATGAACAAATGAACAAATGAACAAATGAACAAATGAACAAATGAACAAATGAACAAATGAACAAATGAACAAATGAACAAATGAACAAATGAACAAATGAACAAATGAACAAATGAACAAATGAACAAATGAACAAATGAACAAATGAACAAATGAACAAATGAACAAATGAACAAATGAATAAATGAACAAATGAACAAATGAACAAATGAACAAATGAACAAATGAACAAATGAACAAATGAACAAATGAACAAATGAACAAATGAACAAATGAACAAATGAACAAATGAACAAATGAACAAATGAACAAATGAACAAATGAACAAATGAACAAATGAACAAATGAACAAATGAACAAATGAACAAATGAACAAATGAACAAATGAACAAATGAAAAAATGAACTAATGAACAAATGAAGAAATGAACAAATGAACAAATGAACAAATGAACAAGTGAACAAATGAACAAATGAACAAATGAAAAAATGAACTAATGAACAAATGAACAAATGAACAAATGAACAAATGAACAAATGAACAAATGTACAAATGAACAAATGAACAAATGAAGAAATGAAGAAATGAAGAAATGAACAAATGAACAAACGAACAAATGAGCAAATGTACAAACGAACAAATGAAGAAATGAACAAATGAACAAATGAACAAATGAACAAATGAACAAATGAACAAATGAACAAATGAACAAATGAACAAATGAACAAATGAAGAAATGAAGAAATGAAGAAATGAACAAATGAACAAATGAACAAATGTACAAATGAACAAATGAACAAATGAACAAATGAACGAATGAACAAATGAACAAATGAACAAATGAACAAATGAACAAATGTACAAATGAACAAATGAACAAATGAACAAACGAACAAATGAACAAATGAACAAATGAACAAATGAACAAATGAACAAATGAACAAATGAACAAATGAACAAATGAACAAATGAAAAAATGAACAAATGAACAAATGAACAAATGAACAAATGAACAAATGAACAAATGAACAAATGAACAAATGTACAAATGAACAAATGAATAAATGAAGAAATGAAGAAATGAAGAAATGAACAAATGAACAAATGAGCAAATGTACAAATGAACAAATGAACAAATGAAGAAATGAACAAATGAAGAAATGAACAAATGAACAAATGAACAAATGAACAAATGAACAAATGAACAAATGAACAAATGTACAGATGAACAAATGAACAAATGAACAAATGAACAAATGAACAAATGAACAAATGAACAAATGAACAAATGAACAAATGAACAAATGAACAAATGAACAAATGAACAAATGAACAAATGAACAAATGAACAAATGAACAAATGAACAAATGAACAAATGTACAAATGAACAAATGGACAAATGAACAAATGAACAAATGAACAAATGAACAAATGAACAAATGAACAAATGAACAAATGAACAAATGAACAAACGAACAAATGAACAAACGAAAAAACGAACAAACGAACAAACGAACAAATGAACAAATGAGCAAATGAACAAGTGAACAAATGAACAAATGAACAAATGAAAAAATGAACTAATGAACAAATGAACAAATGAACAAATGAACAAATGAACAAATGAACAAATGAACAAATGAACAAATGTACAAATGAACAAATGAACAAATGAACAAATGAACAAATGAACAAATGAACAAATGAACAAATGAACAAATGAACAAATGAACAAGTGAACAAATGAAAAAATGAACTAATGAACAAATGAACAAATGAACAAATGAACAAATGAACAAATGAACAAATGTACAAATGAACAAATGAACAAATGAAGAAATGAAGAAATGAAGAAATGATCAAATGAACAAACGAACAAATGAGCAAATGTACAAATGAACAAATGAACAAATGAACAAATGAAGAAATGAACAAATGAACAAATGAACAAATGAACAAATGAACAAATGAACAAATGAACAAATGAACAAATGAACAAATGAACAAATGGACAAATGAACAAATGAACAAATGAACAAATGAACAAATGAACAAATGAACAAATGAACAAATGAACAAATGAACAAATGAACAAATGAACAAACGAACAAACGAACAAACGAACAAACGAACAAACGAACAAACGAACAAACGAACAAACGAACAAATGAACAAATGAACAAATGAACAAATGAACAAATGAACAAATGAACAAATGAACAAATGAACAAATGAACAAATGAACAAATGTACAAATGAACAAATGAACAAATGTACAAATGAACAAATGAACAAATGAACAAATGAACAAATGAACAAATGAACAAATGAACAAATGAACAAATGAACAAATGTACAAATGAACAAATGAACAAATGAAGAAATGAAGAAATGAAGAAATGATCAAATGAACAAACGAACAAATAAAAAAATGAACAAACGAACAAACGAACAAACGAACAAACGAACAAATGAACAAATGAACAAATGAACAAATGAACAAATGAACAAATGAACAAATGAACAAATGAACAAATGAACAAATGAACAAATGAACAAATGTACAAATGAACAAATGAACAAATGTACAAATGAACAAATGAACAAATGAACAAATGAACAAATGAACAAATGAACAAATGAACAAATGAACAAATGAACAAATGAACAAATGTACAAATGAACAAATGAACAAATGAAGAAATGAAGAAATGAAGAAATGATCAAATGAACAAACGAACAAATGAGCAAATGTACAAATGAACAAATGAACAAATGAACAAATGAAGAAATGAACAAATGAACAAACGAACAAATGAAAAAAATGAACAAATGTACAAATGTACAAATGAACAAATGAACAAATGAAGAAATGAACAAATGAGGAAATGAACAAATGAACAAATGAACAAATGAACAAATGAACAAATGAACAAATGAACAAATGAACAAATGTACAGATGAACAAATGAAGAAATGAACAAATGAACAAATGAACAAATGAACAAATGAACAAATGAACAAATGAACAAATGAAGAAATGAACAAATGAACAAATGAACAAGTGAACAAATGAACAAATGAACAAATGAACAAATGAACAAATGAACAAATGAACAAGTGAACAAATGAACAAATGAACAAATGAAAAAATGAAAAAATGAACTAATGAAGAAATGAAGAAATGAAGAAATGAACAAATGAACAAACGAGCAAACGAACAAATCAACAAATGAACAAACGAACAAACGAACAAATGAACAAATGAACAAATGTACAAATGTACAAATGAACAAATGAACAAATGAACAAATGAACAAATGAACAAATGAACAAATGAACAAATGAACAAATGAACAAATGAACAAATGAACAAATGAACAAATGAACAAATGAACAAATGAACAAATGAACAAATGAACAAATGTACAAATGAACAAATGAACAAATGAACAAATGAACAAATGAACAAATGAACAAATGAACAAATGAACAAATGTACAAATGAACAAATGAACAAATGAACAAATGAACAAATGTACAAATGAACAAATGAACAAATGAAGAAATGAAGAAATGAAGAAATGAAGAAATGAACAAATGAACAAACGAACAAATGAGCAAATGTACAAACGAACAAATGAAGAAATGAACAAATGAACAAATGAACAAATGAACAAATGAACAAATGAACAAATGAAGAAATGAAGAAATGAACAAATGAACAAATGAACAAATGAACAAATGAACAAATGAACAAATGAACAAATGAACAAATGAACAAATGAACAAATGAACAAATGAACAAATGAACAAATGAACAAATGAACAAATGAACAAATGAACAAATGTACAAATGTACAAATGAACAAATGAACAAATGAACAAATGAACAAATGAACAAATGAACAAATGAACAAATGAACAAATGAACAAATGAACAAATGAACAAATGAACAAATGAACAAATGAACAAATGAACAAATGAACAAATGAACAAATGAACAAATGAACAAATGAACAAATGAACAAATGAACAAATGAACAAATGAACAAATGAACAAATGAACAAATGAACAAATGAACAAATGAACAAATGAACAAATGAACAAATGAACAAATGAACAAATGAACAAGTGAACAAATGAACAAATGAACAAATGAAAAAATGAACAAATGAACAAATGAACAAATGAACAAATGAACAAATGAACAAATGAACAAATGAACAAATGAACAAATGAACAAATGTACAAATGAACAAATGAATAAATGAAGAAATGAAGAAATGAAGAAATGAACAAATGAACAAATGAGCAAATGTACAAATGAACAAATGAACAAATGAAGAAATGAACAAATGAACAAATGAACAAATGAACAAATGAACAAATGAACAAATGAACAAATGAACAAATGTACAGATGAACAAATGAAGAAATGAACAAATGAACAAATGAACAAATGAACAAATGAACAAATGAACAAATGAACAAATGAACAAATGAACAAATGAACAAATGAACAAATGAACAAATGAACAAATGAACAAATGAACAAATGTACAAATGAACAAATGGACAAATGAACAAATGAACAAATGAACAAATGAACAAATGAACAAATGAACAAATGAACAAATGAACAAACGAACAAATGAACAAACGAACAAATGAACAAACGAACAAATGAACAAACGAAAAAACGAACAAACGAACAAACGAACAAATGAACAAATGAGCAAATGAACAAGTGAACAAATGAACAAATGAACAAATGAAAAAATGAACTAATGAACAAATGAACAAATGAACAAATGAACAAATGAACAAATGAACAAATGAACAAATGTACAAATGAACAAATGAACAAATGAACAAATGAACAAATGAACAAATGAACAAGTGAACAAATGAAAAAATGAACTAATGAACAAATGAACAAATGAACAAATGAACAAATGAACAAATGTACAAATGAACAAATGAACAAATGAAGAAATGAAGAAATGAAGAAATGATCAAATGAACAAACGAACAAATGAGCAAATGTACAAATGAACAAATGAACAAATGAACAAATGAAGAAATGAACAAATGAACAAATGAACAAATGAACAAATGAACAAATGGACAAATGAACAAATGAACAAATGAACAAATGAACAAATGGACAAATGAACAAATGAACAAATGAACAAATGAACAAATGAACAAATGAACAAATGAACAAGTGAACAAATGAAAAAATGAACTAATGAACAAACGAACAAACGAACAAACGAACAAACGAACAAACGAACAAACGAACAAACGAACAAACGAACAAACGAACAAATGAACAAATGAACAAATGAACAAATGAACAAATGAACAAATGAACAAATGAACAAATGAACAAATGAACAAATGTACAAATGAACAAATGAACAAATGTACAAATGAACAAATGAACAAATGAACAAATGAACAAATGAACAAATGAACAAATGAACAAATGAACAAATGAACAAATGAACAAATGAACAAATGTACAAATGAACAAATGAACAAATGAAGAAATGAAGAAATGAAGAAATGATCAAATGAACAAACGAACAAATGAGCAAATGTACAAATGAACAAATGAACAAATGAACAAATGAACAAACGAACAAATGAAAAAAATGAACAAATGAACAAATGAACAAATGAACAAATGAACAAATGGACAAATGAACAAATGAACAAATGAACAAATGAACAAATGAACAAATGAACAAATGAACAAACGAACAAACGAACAAACGAACAAACGAACAAACGAACAAACGAACAAACGAACAAACGAACAAACGAACAAACGAACAAACGAACAAACGAACAAACGAACAAACGAACAAACGAACAAACGAACAAACGAACAAACGAACAAACGAACAAATGAACAAATGAACAAATGAACAAATGAACAAATGAACAAATGAACAAATGAACAAATGAACAAATGAACAAATGGACAAATGAACAAATGAACAAATGAACAAATGAACAAATGAACAAATGAACAAATGAACAAATGAACAAATGAACAAATGAACAAACGAACAAACGAACAAACGAACAAACGAACAAATGAACAAATGAACAAATGAACAAGTGAACAAATGAACAAATGAACAAATGAAAAAATGAACTAATGAACAAATGAACAAATGAACAAATGAAGAAATGAACAAATGAACAAATGAACAAGTGAACAAATGAACAAATGAACAAATGAACAAATGAACAAATGAACAAATGAACAAATGAACAAGTGAAC
The DNA here is from genome assembly GCF_051020955.1 of Megalopta genalis. Lineage (NCBI taxonomy): Eukaryota > Metazoa > Arthropoda > Insecta > Hymenoptera > Halictidae > Megalopta > Megalopta genalis. The sequence continues at coordinate 4,834,394 of NC_135022.1, forward strand.
AAATGAACAAATGAACAAATGAAAAAATGAAAAAATGAACTAATGAAGAAATGAAGAAATGATGAAATGAACAAATGAACAAACGAGCAAACGAACAAATGAACAAATGAACAAACGAACAAACGAACAAATGAACAAATGAACAAATGTACAAATGTAAAAATGAACAAATGAACAAATGAAGAAATGAAGAAATGAAGAAATGAACAAATGAACAAATGAACAAATGAACAAATGAACAAATGAACAAATGAAGAAATGAAGAAATGAAGAAATGAACAAATGAACAAATGAACAAATGAACAAATGAACAAATGAACAAATGAACAAATGAACAAATGAACAAATGAACAAATGAACAAATGAACAAATGAACAAATGAACAAATGAACAAATGAACAAATGAACAAATGAACAAATGAACAAATGAACAAATGAACAAATGAACAAATGAACAAATGAACAAATGAACAAATGAACAAATGAACAAATGTACAAATGAACAAATGAACAAATGAACAAATGAACAAATGAACAAATGAACAAATGAACAAATGAACAAATGAACAAATGAACAAATGAACAAATGAACAAATGAACAAATGAACAAATGAACAAATGAACAAATGAACAAATGAACAAATGAACAAATGAACAAATGAACAAATGAACAAATGAACAAATGAACAAATGAACAAATGAACAAATGAACAAATGAACAAATGATCAAATGAACAAATGAACAAATGAGCGAATAGGCAAATGAACGAATGAACAAATGAGCCAATAGACAATCGCGCAAATGGACAAATGAACAAATGAACAAATGAACAAATGAACAAATGAACAAATGAACAAATGAACAAATGAACAAATGAACAAATGTACAAATGAACAAATGAACAAATGAACAAATGAACAAATGAACAAATGAACAAATGAACAAATGAACAAATGAACAAATGAAAAAGTGAACAAATGAACAAATGAACAAATGAAAAAATGAACTAATGAACAAATGAACAAATGAACAAATGAACAAATGAACAAATGAACAAATGTACAAATGAACAAATGAACAAATGAAGAAATGAAGAAATGAACAAATGAAGAAATGAAGAAATGAACAAATGAAGAAATGAACAAATGAACAAACGAACAAATGAGCAAATGTACAAATGAACAAATGAACAAATGAACAAATGAACAAATGTACAGATGAACAAATGAAGAAATGAAGAAATGAACAAATGAACAAATGAACAAATGAACAAATGAACAAATGAACAAATGAACAAATGAACAAATGGACAAATGAACAAATGAACAAATGAACAAATGAACAAATGAACAAATGAACAAATGAACAAATGAACAAATGAACAAATGAACAAACGAACAAACGAACAAACGAACAAACGAACAAATGAACAAATGAACAAATGAACAAGTGAACAAATGAACAAATGAACAAATGAAAAAATGAACTAATGAACAAATGAACAAATGAACAAATGAAGAAATGAACAAATGAACAAATGAACAAGTGAACAAATGAACAAATGAACAAATGAACAAATGAACAAATGAACAAATGAACAAATGAACAAGTGAACAAATGAACAAATGAACAAATGAAAAAATGAAAAAATGAACTAATGAAGAAATGAAGAAATGATGAAATGAACAAATGAACAAACGAGCAAACGAACAAATGAACAAATGAACAAACGAACAAACGAACAAATGAACAAATGAACAAATGTACAAATGTAAAAATGAACAAATGAACAAATGAAGAAATGAAGAAATGAAGAAATGAACAAATGAACAAATGAACAAATGAACAAATGAACAAATGAACAAATGAACAAATGAAGAAATGAAGAAATGAAGAAATGAACAAATGAACAAATGAACAAATGAACAAATGAACAAATGAACAAATGAACAAATGAACAAATGAACAAATGAACAAATGAACAAATGAACAAATGAACAAATGAAAAAATGAACAAATGAACAAATGAACAAATGAACAAATGAACAAATGAACAAATGAACAAATGAACAAATGAACAAATGAACAAATGTACAAATGAACAAATGAATAAATGAAGAAATGAAGAAATGAAGAAATGAACAAATGAACAAATGAGCAAATGTACAAATGAACAAATGAACAAATGAAGAAATGAACAAATGAAGAAATGAACAAATGAACAAATGAACAAATGAACAAATGAACAAATGAACAAATGAACAAATGTACAGATGAACAAATGAAGAAATGAACAAATGAACAAATGAACAAATGAACAAATGAACAAATGAACAAATGAACAAATGAACAAATGAACAAATGAACAAATGAACAAATGAACAAATGAACAAATGAACAAATGAACAAATGTACAAATGAACAAATGGACAAATGAACAAATGAACAAATGAACAAATGAACAAATGAACAAATGAACAAATGAACAAATGAACAAACGAACAAATGAACAAACGAACAAATGAACAAACGAACAAATGAACAAACGAAAAAACGAACAAACGAACAAACGAACAAATGAACAAATGAGCAAATGAACAAGTGAACAAATGAACAAATGAACAAATGAAAAAATGAACTAATGAACAAATGAACAAATGAACAAATGAACAAATGAACAAATGAACAAATGAACAAATGTACAAATGAACAAATGAACAAATGAACAAATGAACAAATGAACAAATGAACAAGTGAACAAATGAAAAAATGAACTAATGAACAAATGAACAAATGAACAAATGAACAAATGAACAAATGTACAAATGAACAAATGAACAAATGAAGAAATGAAGAAATGAAGAAATGATCAAATGAACAAACGAACAAATGAGCAAATGTACAAATGAACAAATGAACAAATGAACAAATGAAGAAATGAACAAATGAACAAATGAACAAATGAACAAATGAACAAATGGACAAATGAACAAATGAACAAATGAACAAATGAACAAATGGACAAATGAACAAATGAACAAATGAACAAATGAACAAATGAACAAATGAACAAGTGAACAAATGAAAAAATGAACTAATGAACAAACGAACAAACGAACAAACGAACAAACGAACAAACGAACAAACGAACAAACGAACAAACGAACAAACGAACAAATGAACAAATGAACAAATGAACAAATGAACAAATGAACAAATGAACAAATGAACAAATGAACAAATGAACAAATGTACAAATGAACAAATGAACAAATGTACAAATGAACAAATGAACAAATGAACAAATGAACAAATGAACAAATGAACAAATGAACAAATGAACAAATGAACAAATGAACAAATGAACAAATGTACAAATGAACAAATGAACAAATGAAGAAATGAAGAAATGAAGAAATGATCAAATGAACAAACGAACAAATGAGCAAATGTACAAATGAACAAATGAACAAACGAACAAATGAAAAAAATGAACAAATGAACAAATGAACAAATGAACAAATGAACAAATGGACAAATGAACAAATGAACAAATGAACAAATGAACAAATGAACAAATGAACAAATGAACAAATGAACAAATGAACAAATGAACAAATGAACAAATGAACAAACGAACAAACGAACAAACGAACAAACGAACAAACGAACAAACGAACAAACGAACAAACGAACAAACGAACAAACGAACAAACGAACAAACGAACAAACGAACAAACGAACAAACGAACAAACGAACAAATGAACAAATGAACAAATGAACAAATGAACAAATGAACAAATGAACAAATGAACAAATGTACAAATGAACAAATGAACAAATGAACAAATGAACAAATGAACAAATGAACAAATGAACAAATGAACAAATGAACAAATGAACAAATGAACAAATGAACAAATGAACAAATGAACAAATGAACAAATGAACAAATGAACAAGTGAACAAATGAACAAATGAACAAATGAAAAAATGAACTAATGAACAAATGAACAAATGAACAAATGAACAAATGAACAAATGAACAAATGAACAAATGTACAAATGAACAAATGAACAAATGAAGAAATGAAGAAATGAAGAAATGAACAAATGAACAAACGAACAAATGAGCAAATGTACAAATGAACAAATGAACAAATGAAGAAATGAACAAATGAGGAAATGAACAAATGAACAAATGAACAAATGAACAAATGAACAAATGAACAAATGAACAAATGTACAGATGAACAAATGAAGAAATGAACAAATGAACAAATGAACAAATGAACAAATGAACAAATGAACAAATGAACAAATGAACAAATGAACAAATGGACAAATGAACAAATGAACAAATGAACAAATGAACAAATGAACAAATGAACAAATGAACAAATGAACAAATGAACAAACGAACAAACGAACAAACGAACAAACGAACAAATGAACAAATGAACAAATGAACAAGTGAACAAATGAACAAATGAACAAATGAAAAAATGAACTAATGAACAAATGAACAAATGAACAAATGAAGAAATGAACAAATGAACAAATGAACAAGTGAACAAATGAACAAATGAACAAATGAACAAATGAACAAATGAACAAATGAACAAATGAACAAGTGAACAAATGAACAAATGAACAAATGAAAAAATGAAAAAATGAACTAATGAAGAAATGAAGAAATGATGAAATGAACAAATGAACAAACGAGCAAACGAACAAATGAACAAATGAACAAACGAACAAACGAACAAATGAACAAATGAACAAATGTACAAATGTAAAAATGAACAAATGAACAAATGAAGAAATGAAGAAATGAAGAAATGAACAAATGAACAAATGAACAAATGAACAAATGAACAAATGAACAAATGAAGAAATGAAGAAATGAACAAATGAACAAATGAACAAATGAACAAATGAACAAATGAACAAATGAACAAATGAACAAATGAACAAATGAACAAATGAACAAATGAACAAATGAACAAATGAACAAATGAACAAATGAACAAATGAACAAATGAACAAATGAACAAATGAACAAATGAACAAATGAACAAATGAACAAATGTACAAATGAACAAATGAACAAATGAACAAATGAACAAATGAACAAATGAACAAATGAACAAATGAACAAATGAACAAATGAACAAATGAACAAATGAACAAATGAACAAATGAACAAATGAACAAATGAACAAATGAACAAATGAACAAATGAACAAATGAACAAATGAACAAATGAACAAATGAACAAATGAACAAATGAACAAATGAACAAATGAACAAATGATCAAATGAACAAATGAACAAATGAGCGAATAGGCAAATGAACGAATGAACAAATGAGCCAATAGACAATCGCGCAAATGGACAAATGAACAAATGAACAAATGAACAAATGAACAAATGAACAAATGAACAAATGAACAAATGAACAAATGAACAAATGTACAAATGAACAAATGAACAAATGAACAAATGAACAAATGAACAAATGAACAAATGAACAAATGAACAAATGAACAAATGAAAAAGTGAACAAATGAACAAATGAACAAATGAAAAAATGAACTAATGAAAAAATGAACTAATGAACAAATGAACAAATGAACAAATGAACAAATGAACAAATGAACAAATGTACGAATGAACAAATGAACAAATGAAGAAATGAAGAAATGAACAAATGAAGAAATGAACAAATGAACAAACGAACAAATGAGCAAATGTACAAATGAACAAATGAACAAATGAAGAAATGAACAAATGAAGAAATGAAGAAATGAACAAATGAACAAATGAACAAATGAACAAATGTACAGATGAACAAATGAAGAAATGAACAAATGAAGAAATGAACAAATGAAGAAATGAACAAATGAACAAGTGAGCAAATGAACAAATGAACAAATGAACAAATGAACAAATGAACAAATGAACAAATGAACAAATGAACAAATGAACAAATGAACAAATGAACAAATGAACAAATGAACAAATGAACAAATGTACAGATGAACAAATGAAGAAATGAACAAATGAACAAATGAACAAATGAACAAATGAACAAATGAACAAATGAACAAATGAACAAATGAACAAATGAACAAATGAACAAATGAACAAATGAACAAATGAACAAATGAACAAATGAACAAATGAACAAATGAACAAATGAACAAATGAACAAATGAACAAATGAACAAAGGAACAAACGAACAAATGAACAAATGAACAAATGAACAAATGAACAAATGAACAAATGGACAAATGAACAAATGAACAAATGAACAAATGAACAAATGAACAAATGAACAAATGAACAAATGAACAAATGAACAAACGAACAAACGAACAAACGAACAAACGAACAAATGAAGAAATGAACAAATGAACAAATGAACAAATGAACAAATGTACAAATGAACAAATGAACAAATGAACAAATGAACAAATGAACAAATGAACAAATGAACAAATGAACAAATGAACAAATGAACAAATGTACAAATGTACAAATGTACAAATGAACAAATGAAGAAATGAAGAAATGAAGAAATGAACAAATGAAGAAATGAACAAATGAACAAACGAACAAATGAGCAAATGTACAAATGAACAAATGAACAAATGAACAAATGAACAAATGAACAAATGAACAAATGAACAAATGAACAAATGAACAAATGAACAAATGAACAAAGGAACAAACGAACAAATGAAAAAAATGAACAAATGAACAAATGAACAAATGAACAAATGAACAAATGGACAAATGAACAAATGAACAAATGAACAAATGAACAAATGAACAAATGAACAAATGAACAAATGAACAAATGAACAAACGAACAAACGAACAAACGAACAAACGAACAAACGAACAAACGAACAAATGAAGAAATGAACAAATGAACAAATGAACAAATGAACAAATGAACAAATGAACAAATGAACAAATGAACAAATGAACAAATGAACAAATGAACAAATGAACAAATGAGCAAATGTACAGATGAACAAATGAAGAAATGAACAAATGAACAAATGAACAAATGAACAAATGAACAAATGAACAAATGAACAAATGAACAAATGAACAAATGAACAAATGCACAAATGAACAAATGAACAAATGAACAAATGAACAAATGAACAAATGAACAAATGAACAAAGGAACAAACGAACACATGAACAAATGAACAAATGAACAAATGAACAAATGGACAAATGAACAAATGAACAAATGAACAAATGAACAAATGAACAAATGAACAAATGAACAAATGAACAAATGAACAAATGAACAAATGAACAAATGAACAAACGAACAAACGAACAAACGAACAAACGAACAAACGAACAAATGAAGAAATGAACAAATGAACAAATGAACAAATGAACAAATGAACAAATGAACAAATGAACAAATGAACAAATGAACAAATGAACAAAGGAACAAACGAACAAATGAACAAATGAACAAATGAACAAATGAACAAATGAACAAATGGACACATGAACAAATGAACAAATGAACAAATGAACAAATGAACAAATGAACAAATGAACAAATGAACAAATGAACAAATGAACAAACGAACAAACGAACAAACGAACAAACGAACAAACGAACAAATGAAGAAATGAACAAATGAACAAATGAACAAATGAACAAATGAACAAATGAACAAATGAACAAATGAACAAATGAACAAATGAACAAATGAACAAATGTACAAATGAACAAATGAACAAATGAACAAATGAACAAATGAACAAATGAACAAATGAACAAATGAACAAATGAACAAATGAACAAATGAACAAATGAACAAATGAACAAATGAACAAATGAGCGAATAGGCAAATGAACGAATGAACAAATGAGCCAATAGACAATCGCGCAAATGGACAAATGAACAAATGAACAAATGAACAAATGAACAAATGAACAAATGAACAAATGAACAAATGAACAAATGAACAATTGAACAAATGAACAAATGAACAAATGAACAAATGAACAAATGAACAAATGAACAAATGAACAAATGAACAAATGAACAAATGAACAAATGAACAAATGAACAAATGAACAAATGAACAAATGAACAAATGAACAAATGAACAAATGAACAAATGAACAAGTGAACAAATGAAAAAATGAACTAATGAACAAATGAACAAATGAACAAATGAACAAATGAACAAATGAACAAATGAACAAATGAACAAATGAACAAATGAACAAATGTACAAATGAACAAATGAACAAATGAACAAATGAACAAATGAACAAATGAACAAATGAACAAATGAACAAATGAACAAATGAACAAGTGAACAAATGAAAAAATGAACTAATGAACAAATGAACAAATGAACAAATGAACAAATGAACAAATGAACAAATGTACAAATGAACAAATGAACAAATGAAGAAATGAAGAAATGAAGAAATGATCAAATGAACAAACGAACAAATGAGCAAATGTACAAATGAACAAATGAACAAATGAACAAATGAAGAAATGAACAAATGAACAAATGAACAAATGAACAAATGAACAAATGAACAAATGAACAAATGTACAGATGAACAAATGAAGAAATGAAGAAATGAACAAATGAACAAATGAACAAATGAACAAATGAACAAATGAACAAATGAACAAATGAACAAATGAACAAATGAACAAATGAACAAATGTACAAATGAACAAATGAACAAATGAACAAATGAACAAATGAACAAATGAACAAATGAACAAATGAACAAATGAACAAATGAACAAATGAACAAATGAACAAATGAACAAATGAACAAATGAACAAATGAACAAATGAACAAATGAACAAATGAACAAATGAACAAATGAACAAATGAACAAATGAACAAATGAACAAATGAACAAATGAACAAAGGAACAAACGAACAAATGAAAAAAATGAACAAATGAACAAATGAACAAATGAACAAATGAACAAATGGACAAATGAACAAATGAACAAATGAACAAATGAACAAATGAACAAATGAACAAATGAACAAATGAACAAATGAACAAATGAACAAATGAACAAATGAACAAATGAACAAACGAACAAACGAACAAACGAACAAACGAACAAACGAACAAACGAACAAATGAAGAAATGAACAAATGAACAAATGAACAAATGAACAAATGAACAAATGAACAAATGAACAAATGAACAAATGAACAAATGAACAAATGAACAAATGAACAAATGAACAAATGAACAAATGAACAAATGAACAAATGAACAAATGAACAAATGAACAAATGAACAAATGAACAAATGAACAAATGAACAAATGAACAAATGAACAAATGAACAAATGAACAAATGAACAAATGAACAAATGAACAAATGAACAAATGAACAAATGAACAAATGAACAAATGAACAAATGAACAAATGAACAAATGAACAAATGTACAAATGAACAAATGGACAAATGAACAAATGAACAAATGAACAAATGAACAAATGAACAAATGAACAAATGAACAAATGAACAAATGAACAAACGAACAAATGAACAAACGAAAAAACGAACAAACGAACAAACGAACAAATGAACAAATGAGCAAATGAACAAGTGAACAAATGAACAAATGAACAAATGAAAAAATGAACTAATGAACAAATGAACAAATGAACAAATGAACAAATGAACAAATGAACAAATGTACAAATGAACAAATGAACAAATGAACAAATGAACAAATGAACAAATGAACAAATGAACAAATGAACAAATGAACAAATGAACAAGTGAACAAATGAAAAAATGAACTAATGAACAAATGAACAAATGAACAAATGAACAAATGAACAAATGAACAAATGTACAAATGAACAAATGAACAAATGAAGAAATGAAGAAATGAAGAAATGATCAAATGAACAAACGAACAAATGAGCAAATGTACAAATGAACAAATGAACAAATGAACAAATGAAGAAATGAACAAATGAACAAATGAACAAATGAACAAATGAACAAATGAACAAATGAACAAATGAACAAATGAACAAATGAACAAATGGACAAATGAACAAATGAACAAATGAACAAATGAACAAATGAACAAATGAACAAATGAACAAATGAACAAATGAACAAATGAACAAATGAACAAATGAACAAATGAACAAATGAACAAACGAACAAACGAACAAACGAACAAACGAACAAACGAACAAACGAACAAACGAACAAACGAACAAATGAACAAATGAACAAATGAACAAATGAACAAATGAACAAATGAACAAATGAACAAATGAACAAATGAACAAATGAACAAATGAACAAATGTACAAATGAACAAATGAACAAATGTACAAATGAACAAATGAACAAATGAACAAATGAACAAATGAACAAATGAACAAATGAACAAATGAACAAATGAACAAATGTACAAATGAACAAATGAACAAATGAAGAAATGAAGAAATGAAGAAATGATCAAATGAACAAACGAACAAATGAGCAAATGTACAAATGAACAAATGAACAAATGAACAAATGAAGAAATGAACAAATGAACAAACGAACAAATGAAAAAAATGAACAAACGAACAAACGAACAAACGAACAAACGAACAAATGAACAAATGAACAAATGAACAAATGAACAAATGAACAAATGAACAAATGAACAAATGAACAAATGAACAAATGAACAAATGAACAAATGTACAAATGAACAAATGAACAAATGTACAAATGAACAAATGAACAAATGAACAAATGAACAAATGAACAAATGAACAAATGAACAAATGAACAAATGAACAAATGTACAAATGAACAAATGAACAAATGAAGAAATGAAGAAATGAAGAAATGATCAAATGAACAAACGAACAAATGAGCAAATGTACAAATGAACAAATGAACAAATGAACAAATGAAGAAATGAACAAATGAACAAACGAACAAATGAAAAAAATGAACAAATGTACAAATGAACAAATGAACAAATGAAGAAATGAACAAATGAGGAAATGAACAAATGAACAAATGAACAAATGAACAAATGAACAAATGAACAAATGAACAAATGAACAAATGAACAAATGTACAGATGAACAAATGAAGAAATGAACAAATGAACAAATGAACAAATGAACAAATGAACAAATGAACAAATGAACAAATGAACAAATGGACAAATGAACAAATGAACAAATGAACAAATGAACAAATGAACAAATGAACAAATGAACAAATGAACAAATGAACAAATGAACAAACGAACAAACGAACAAACGAACAAACGAACAAATGAACAAATGAACAAATGAACAAGTGAACAAATGAACAAACGAGCAAACGAACAAATCAACAAATGAACAAACGAACAAACGAACAAATGAACAAATGAACAAATGTACAAATGTACAAATGAACAAATGAACAAATGAACAAATGAACAAATGAACAAATGAACAAATGAACAAATGAACAAATGAACAAATGAACAAATGAACAAATGAACAAATGAACAAATGAACAAATGAACAAATGAACAAATGAACAAATGAACAAATGTACAAATGAACAAATGAACAAATGAACAAATGAACAAATGAACAAATGAACAAATGAACAAATGAACAAATGTACAAATGAACAAATGAACAAATGAACAAATGAACAAATGTACAAATGAACAAATGAACAAATGAAGAAATGAAGAAATGAAGAAATGAAGAAATGAACAAATGAACAAACGAACAAATGAGCAAATGTACAAACGAACAAATGAAGAAATGAACAAATGAACAAATGAACAAATGAACAAATGAACAAATGAACAAATGAACAAATGAAGAAATGAAGAAATGAACAAATGAACAAATGAACAAATGAACAAATGAACAAATGAACAAATGAACAAATGAACAAATGAACAAATGAACAAATGAACAAATGAACAAATGAACAAATGTACAAATGAACAAATGAACAAATGAACAAATGAACAAATGAACAAATGAACAAATGAACAAATGAACAAATGAACAAATGAACAAATGAACAAATGAACAAATGAACAAATGAACAAATGAACAAATGAACAAATGAACAAATGAACAAATGAACAAATGAACAAATGAACAAATGAACAAATGAACAAATGAACAAATGAACAAATGAACAAATGAACAAGTGAACAAATGAACAAATGAACAAATGAAAAAATGAACAAATGAACAAATGAACAAATGAACAAATGAACAAATGAACAAATGAACAAATGAACAAATGAACAAATGAACAAATGTACAAATGAACAAATGAATAAATGAAGAAATGAAGAAATGAAGAAATGAACAAATGAACAAATGAGCAAATGTACAAATGAACAAATGAACAAATGAAGAAATGAACAAATGAAGAAATGAACAAATGAACAAATGAACAAATGAACAAATGAACAAATGAACAAATGAACAAATGTACAGATGAACAAATGAAGAAATGAAGAAATGAACAAATGAACAAATGAACAAATGAACAAATGAACAAATGAACAAATGAACAAATGAACAAATGAACAAATGAACAAATGAACAAATGAACAAATGAACAAATGAACAAATGAACAAATGAACAAATGAACAAATGTACAAATGAACAAATGGACAAATGAACAAATGAACAAATGAACAAATGAACAAATGAACAAATGAACAAATGAACAAATGAACAAATGAACAAATGAACAAACGAACAAATGAACAAACGAACAAACGAACAAACGAAAAAACGAACAAACGAACAAACGAACAAATGAACAAATGAGCAAATGAACAAGTGAACAAATGAACAAATGAACAAATGAAAAAATGAACTAATGAACAAATGAACAAATGAACAAATGAACAAATGAACAAATGAACAAATGAACAAATGTACAAATGAACAAATGAACAAATGAACAAATGAACAAATGAACAAATGAACAAGTGAACAAATGAAAAAATGAACTAATGAACAAATGAACAAATGAACAAATGAACAAATGAACAAATGTACAAATGAACAAATGAACAAATGAAGAAATGAAGAAATGAAGAAATGATCAAATGAACAAACGAACAAATGAGCAAATGTACAAACGAACAAATGAACAAATGAACAAATGAAGAAATGAACAAATGAACAAATGAACAAATGAACAAATGAACAAATGGACAAATGAACAAATGAACAAATGAACAAATGAACAAATGGACAAATGAACAAATGAACAAATGAACAAATGAACAAATGAACAAATGAACAAATGAACAAGTGAACAAATGAAAAAATGAACTAATGAACAAACGAACAAACGAACAAACGAACAAACGAACAAACGAACAAACGAACAAACGAACAAACGAACAAACGAACAAACGAACAAACGAACAAACGAACAAATGAACAAATGAACAAATGAACAAATGAACAAATGAACAAATGAACAAATGAACAAATGAACAAATGAACAAATGTACAAATGAACAAATGAACAAATGTACAAATGAACAAATGAACAAATGAACAAATGAACAAATGAACAAATGAACAAATGAACAAATGAACAAATGAACAAATGAACAAATGAACAAATGAACAAATGTACAAATGAACAAATGAACAAATGAAGAAATGAAGAAATGAAGAAATGATCAAATGAACAAACGAACAAATGAGCAAATGTACAAATGAACAAATGAACAAATGAACAAATGAACAAACGAACAAATGAAAAAAATGAACAAATGAACAAATGAACAAATGAACAAATGAACAAATGGACAAATGAACAAATGAACAAATGAACAAATGAACAAATGAACAAATGAACAAATGAACAAATGAACAAATGAACAAACGAACAAACGAACAAACGAACAAACGAACAAACGAACAAACGAACAAACGAACAAACGAACAAACGAACAAACGAACAAACGAACAAATGAACAAATGGACAAATGAACAAATGAACAAATGAACAAATGAACAAATGAACAAATGAACAAATGAACAAATGAACAAATGAACAAGTGAACAAATGAACAAATGAACAAATGAAAAAATGAACTAATGAACAAATGAACAAATGAACAAATGAACAAATGAACAAATGAACAAATGAACAAATGTACAAATGAACAAATGAACAAATGAAGAAATGAAGAAATGAAGAAATGAACAAATGAACAAACGAACAAATGAGCAAATGTACAAATGAACAAATGAACAAATGAAGAAATGAACAAATGAGGAAATGAACAAATGAACAAATGAACAAATGAACAAATGAACAAATGAACAAATGTACAGATGAACAAATGAAGAAATGAACAAATGAACAAATGAACAAATGAACAAATGAACAATTGAACAAATGAACAAATGAACAAATGAACAAATGGACAAATGAACAAATGAACAAATGAACAAATGAACAAATGAACAAATGAACAAATGAACAAATGAACAAATGAACAAATGAACAAACGAACGAACGAACAAACGAACAAACGAACAAATGAACAAATGAACAAATGAACAAGTGAACAAATGAACAAATGAACAAATGAAAAAATGAACTAATGAACAAATGAACAAATGAACAAATGAAGAAATGAACAAATGAACAAATGAACAAGTGAACAAATGAACAAATGAACAAATGAACAAATGAACAAATGAACAAATGAACAAATGAACAAGTGAACAAATGAACAAATGAACAAATGAAAAAATGAAAAAATGAACTAGTGAAGAAATGAAGAAATGATGAAATGAACAAATGAACAAACGAGCAAACGAACAAATGAACAAATGAACAAACGAACAAACGAACAAATGAACAAATGAACAAATGTACAAATGTAAAAATGAACAAATGAACAAATGAAGAAATGAAGAAATGAACAAATGAACAAATGAACAAATGAACAAATGAACAAATGAACAAATGAAGAAATGAAGAAATGAACAAATGAACAAATGAACAAATGAACAAATGAACAAATGAACAAATGAACAAATGAACAAATGAACAAATGAACAAATGAACAAATGAACAAATGAACAAATGAACAAATGAACAAATGAACAAATGAACAAATGAACAAATGAACAAATGAACAAATGAACAAATGAACAAATGAACAAATGAACAAATGAACAAATGAACAAATGAACAAATGAACAAATGAACAAATGAACAAATGAACAAATGAACAAATGAACAAATGAACAAATGAACAAATGAACAAATGAACAAATGAACAAATGAACAAATGAACAAATGAACAAATGAACAAATGAACAAATGAACAAATGAACAAATGAACAAATGAACAAATGAACAAATGAACAAATGAACAAATGAACAAATGAACAAATGAACAAATGAACAAATGAACAAATGAACAAATGAACAAATGAACAAATGAACAAATGATCAAATGAACAAATGAACAAATGAGCGAATAGGCAAATGAACGAATGAACAAATGAGCCAATAGACAATCGCGCAAATGGACAAATGAACAAATGAACAAATGAACAAATGAACAAATGAACAAATGAACAAATGAACGAATGAACAAATGAACAAATGTACAAATGAACAAATGAACAAATGAACAAATGAACAAATGAACAAATGAACAAATGAACAAATGAACAAATGAACAAATGAACAAATGAACAAATGAAAAGTGAACAAATGAACAAATGAACAAATGAAAAAATGAACTAATGAACAAATGAACAAATGAACAAATGAACAAATGAACAAATGAACAAATGAACAAATGAACAAATGTACAAATGAACAAATGAACAAATGAACAAATGAAGAAATGAACAAATGAAGAAATGAACAAATGAACAAACGAACAAATGAGCAAATGTACAAATGAACAAATGAACAAATGAAGAAATGAACAAATGAAGAAATGAAGAAATGAACAAATGAACAAATGAACAAATGAACAAATGTACAGATGAACAAATGAAGAAATGAACAAATGAAGAAATGAACAAATGAACAAATGAACAAATGAACAAATGAACAAATGAACAAATGAACAAATGAACAAATGAACAAATGAACAAATGAACAAATGAACAAATGAACAAATGAACAAATGTACAGATGAACAAATGAAGAAATGAACAAATGAACAAATGAACAAATGAACAAATGAACAAATGAACAAATGAACAAATGAACAAATGAACAAATGAACAAATGAACAAATGAACAAATGAACAAATGAACAAATGAACAAAGGAACAAACGAACAAATGAACAAATGAACAAATGAACAAATGAACAAATGAACAAATGGACAAATGAACAAATGAACAAATGAACAAATGAACAAATGAACAAATGAACAAATGAACAAATGAACAAACGAACAAACGAACAAACGAACAAACGAACAAATGAACAAATGAAGAAATGAACAAATGAACAAATGAACAAATGAACAAATGAACAAATGTACAAATGAACAAATGAACAAATGAACAAATGAACAAATGAACAAATGAACAAATGAACAAATGAACAAATGAACAAATGAACAAATGAACA